>NW_027052286.1:0-24708 GCF_036321145.2 Pelmatolapia mariae | reverse complement strand
ATACTTTGACTGTAGCTCAGGAGGTCATCTACTGATCAGAAGGTTGGTGGTTCGATCCCTGGCTCCTCCAGTCTGCAAGATACTAACCCCAAGTTGCTCTCCGATGCATCCATCGGGGTATGAATGTGTGTGAATGTACTTAGAAAGCACTAAGTATAGAGAGTGCTTGTGAGAATGGGTGTGATGGGGTGAATGTGGCATGTTGTATAGAGCGTTTTGAGTACTCCAGTAGAGTAGAAAAGCGCTCTACAAGAATTAGTCCATTTACCATTTAAAAATATGCAGGATGTAAACTCGGTCTGAACAGGCAGGCAGCTTTAAAGGTGTCTCCTGTGTGCACTTGGTCTTCAGTAAAAGTACCAGGAAGGCCGACTCACATCTGGTCTGAACAGAGTAATGGGAAAAGTCTAACTTTTTGTCTGATCTGATGCTTCCATTCTGTGCAGAACCAGGAAGCCGACAGCTGCGACGCGCTGCATGTGTCCTCTGTATGACGCCAACAGGCAGGCCTGGATAGAGTTGAAGCCAATGAGTGTCGCCCGCCTCAGCCATGGGTTGGTTGCTGCCGGTCAGTGCAGTCCACCGCGCCTGTGATCCATAAACATGTCTGTAACAAAACGCTTTGTGTTCAGTAAAAGACATTAGCAGGTGTGTCATTAGCAAGGCTGTCTCTGTTGGTCAGGGGGTTTCTGTTCGTGATGGGTGGAACAGATGAACACAACACAGTCCTGTCCAGTGGAGAGAAGTATGACCCCGACTCCAACACCTGGAGCCCGATTCCCCCAATGCTACAGGTATAATCACATGTTTCTGAAACAGTTACTCGTGGAAACCCATAAACCGATAAACGGCAGAAATAAACTCCTGTGTGAGTGTGCAGAAAAAGTGCAAAATAGGGATGCTGTATTAAAAACAACAGAATGCAGTGTTTTGCAAATGCCATATGATACACTCTCTCCTGCTCAGTGCTTTTCTGTCAGATAGACACTAAACATGTATGAAAACCATCATTCGTGCTGCTTAGCTACATAAATATTCAGTATATACCAGATGTAGAGCAGACATGTTGCTGCCTTATTGTTTTATATTTGACTTCATGGCCATCAGGTGTCAGCAGTGCTGCAAAAATTCCCTGACAGCTGAAGGGTTAAAGGCAGATGATGCACAGAGCGCACGATCGTTCTCCAGAAAAGTGATGTCATTCACTAATAAAAGTTTGCTGTCATTATTAAGTTCCTGATATGAAGTAGCTGGCGGAAACATGCTGGAAGGTGAAGTTAGGGGAAGGACCCCGACAGAGCTCCACCAGCAGATCATCAGCTTATTAAAGCTGCTGCACCGAGATGAATTTGGCACAGGAGCACTGCACACAGTCTGAAAACAATATAATAAATAATACACTTCAAGCCAGTCATGGGGTCTGACCCCACTGCTGCGTTTGTGTTGACACACAGACAAACAGCTGTTTGAAAAACTGACGTCACCAGCGGTACTCTTCGTGGTTTTGGTATGCTCTAATAGTGCATCTCATTTAAACTCAAGTCCCCCTTTGCAAACAAACCGGGCCACAGATCGCCCAGCTGTGCCCAGTTGTGCTTTGCACTTATGGAACATCTGAACTTGGAACTCAGACACGGGAACACCCAGAGACCCCAGGAGGGTGTTTGTTTGTGGCTGAGCGTACAGCTGAGCGTGGGGGATGTTGTTGGCGGTGGTGGTTGATTATATTAACATCCGCTGATGTTCTCAGGCTCGTCAGAACTTCGGTGTGGTGGAGCTGGATGGTCTGATCTATGTTCTTGGTGGAGAGAGTGAAGAGCTGGGGCTGATTACTGTCGAGGTGTTCGACCCCTACTTCAATACCTGGAAAATGCAGACCAGTATGACCATGATCCGCAAGGTAACCCCCAACCTATACACACACACACACACACACACACACACACAATTAAACATAAAATCAACAGTCAGTAAGTATGAAGGGCAAAAAGTGGTTAAAGTATAAATGACAGAAATGCCCAAAAAGAAAATGTTAAAAGTGCAGAAATTGCATAAATAGAAGCAGGACAAATAGTAAATGTTGTACAAACAAAGGAATAAAGTAAATACAGAAACAAATAAGGGTCTAAGGTGCTACCCATGTAACTGCCCAGGCTCAGGTTCCATTGTGGATTTTTGCTGCGTGTCATCCCGCCATTAAAACTATCAAAAGAACACCATGAAATAATTGTAGACAACTTTTTTGGAAAAAATGTCTAAATGTGCTTTATGGTCAGTGATGCGGGAATACAAGAAGCCGTTGGTCACGTGATATTCCACACAGCACCAGCAGGGTTTGCTGAAGTGGTGCGACAGATCGAATCGATTCTTTTAGTGAGTTGGGTGTGGGTCTGTTATCACTAGTTAGTTTTCTAAGGATTTCTTTTCCATCTGAGCTCATCTGTTCTGCAGAACCAGAAGCTAACTGGCTGCTGAGTGTTAATGATGGGTGACAACGTCAGCAATTTGTCATCTTACACGAGGTCAGAGAGAGTCTGAAACCACCAATCAGAGAGCTGCATGAGGTCAGCTTCTTGTTAAATTTGAAGGAAGGACCAGAAAAAGAGAAAAGATGAAAAATTTACACAGAACTGAGTCAAATACGTAAGTGCAAATTAACTAAGAAAAGGACGACACGGTCTCAGATTTAGCTTGGATGGGTTGTGAATGTTTTCAGTAACGTCAGCACTAGAATTCCCAGCACAATGCCCCTATTTACATATATTGGACTCAGTGTTTAGCTATTTTTGGAATAGGCTGGAATTTGACCCATATTCCAGTTGGGAATGCTGTACCACCCGGAGCGCTTGGAACTACGGGTTGGCGTCACTTGTGTACGTCAATGATTGATTGCTCAGGCTGGAACTGATGGATGTCACTTTGATGACTGAATGTAAAACTCTGAGTAACAGGATTTGTCTATAAACTGTATATAAAAGATGACCTGCAGTTATGTCACCCAGCGATTCTGGACAAATGTATTTATATTTTTAAAGTGTGTGTTTGGGATTTGGGGATTTGGTTAGGCAGCTGTATCCATACATGGGTTCAACACAAAGATACACAGATCTCCTTCGATTGGCCTTAGATTAATGACTGGATGTTGGTGGTCTGTTTGACACCCCGTCTTCAGCAGTAACTTCAGCAGAACAGCTCTCATTGTTCTGAAATGTTAAAAACAACAACAACATAAAATCAGTGACAGAAATATTTGGTTAGCTCGACAGCTGGACGACGCTTTGACCTCGTCTGATTTGTACGATCGTCTCCGTCTTCTCCTTCAGGTCGGCTGCTACGCCTCCATGAATAAGAAGGTCTATGCCATTGGTGGGGGCTCCTACGGGAAGCTGTTTGACTCTGTTGAATGCTTTGACCCCAAAACCCAGCAGTGGACGGGGCTGTGTCCTCTGAAAGAGAGAAGGTAAGCACAGCTGTGATCTTAAAACGTTAAAGTCGGTGTTTCCTCACAGTCCTGACGTTTTGTTTTTTTTTCTTTGCAGTCAGCTTGTTTTGGGGGGGTTTTTCTCTCACTGCACATACACTTGCTGTGCAACACTTAACATTTAACTTCAGTGTCATTGCTTTAATTTGGACTAGTTTATGTTGCACAACAGGAAATGAAACATAGCTCTATGGTCACTGTCATTCTCCCCAATCTGAAAGTTTTATTTTCAGTTTGACTAACTTTATCTAACCTCACAGCTTCACTGACTTGCTCAGCAAGTGTAGCTGTTGAGTCATATGGTGCAGTCAGAACATTCAACATTGTGGTTTTTATTGTGCGTTAGTGTTCATTGTTGTGTCACACCTTCTCTTTCGTATTGCTGAATCCACACCAAGCATGCTAGACCCGTCTGTGCTACTCATGTGGATTTCATCCTTCCACGGGTTTTGGTTTCATTATGCGCTGTTATGAGGCTTTTTTTTTTTCTTCTCTGTGGGCGTCTGCAGAATTTCCTTATTGGTTTTTCTGTACTTTTTAAGCACCGCTGCTGCAACTGCGCTTTTGCCCACAGTATGTTCAGAATCTGCTGAGGATCCAACCCTCTCACAGCCATGCCATTGTACTGAAATTCAACTAAAAAATGCTAAAAGGCAAAGGAATAAATTAAATAAATGTATTTCAAGAGCTGGACCGGGCCTCTTCAATATGACCCATGAGTTTACGGATTTTGGATCCTCAAACTTTTACCTGCCACCATTTGGTTCCAGAAATGATTCTATATAAATGGTAAAATATTTATTCATCCCAAAGTTGAGTGAGGGTCGAGTAATAAGCTGTCACTTAATGATAGCAAGCTGCTCAAGGTAAGCCAGGTTATTTGTCTCATTAAAAATGCTCCAAAAGGCACCGATGGCACGAACCCAGTGTCACTGCGCTAAAACCACATTGGTCTCCCACCTTCCTCAGAACGTCAGTAAAGTTAACCACTGAATAAGTTCTGTAGTTAAAAACAGACGACCATAAATCCTCGAGTTGTGGAGAGAAGCAGTGTTTCTGTATTCTTGAACAGAGGTCCTCGAGGCTTCACAGGGTGTACGTGGTCACATGCATCCTTTTTATAGCGTTAATTATTCAATTCAGATCAATTCAGTTTTATTTATATAGTGAAATATCAGCGCTTTACGTTTGTAAGGTGAAGACCAGCAATAAGATGACGCTCTGAGCCAGCACTTGGCGAGAGTGGGAAGGAAAAACTCCCATTTAAGGGAAGAGATCTCTCCCGTATGACCCTAAGTTACTCGTTACTTATTATCTTTAAATGAATTGTTAAACTCCTAATCATTGCATAGCGAGGAGCCCGCTTTACTGTCAACCCTCAAAATGTCTGTGCTGCTCAGGTTTGGCTCGGTGGCGTGCGGCGTCGGTCAGGAGCTTTACGTGTTCGGTGGAGTCAGAAGCCAAGAGAACGACAACCCCGAGCAAAGACAAATGACGACCTGCAAGTCTGAGTTCTACCATGACGAGATGAGGAGGTGAGTCGCCGACTGAAACGTTTAAACCACAGACGCAGCCACAGTGACGTAAACTGTGCTGGCGCATTAAAGTGCTGTCATATTTCAGCGCTTTCCCAAATGCTGTTAAACAGGGCAAGGAATTTTTACAACAGTTTTATTTTGAATGCTTCCATTATTTAATTTGCACACAGAACTGAAAAGATTTCACAGAAACTACCAGCGTCAAATGTATTCGTGCTGATGCCAATAGTCAGCCGTGCGTCCTTTTTGCTGGACAACATCCTGCAGTCGTGTTGTCTCACACACGTCTCCTGAGCGGTCCCGGCCTATTCTTCTTTGCTGGATCTCTCAAACTCCTCCAGATTTGATTGTCTTCAAACATAGATCTTGGTCTTCTGTTTAGAGCAGGGCGATATGACCAAAAATATTTATCACGATATACATTTGAAAATTTGCGATAACGATATAACTGACGATATAATTGACACTAGACAAAATACTTTACGACTCCACAACTTTATTAGTGCAAAAAAAAAACCCACCAATGTATTTTCACTTAAACAAGCAGCTGTTTTTTTATGTGCATTAAAGTTATATAAAAATTTAACAGTGCAAATGCAAATTCCTTGCTGACAGTTTAACCAAAAGGCATTTCCAGTGGAAACTGGCCGACATATCCTCAGCATAACCATGTATAATATCCACAAAACTTAAGAAGAGGTTAAACACACACAATACGGTAATATTATGTTGAAGCACAGTACGTATCACTCCGCGAGGCTCCTGCCTACGATAGCCGCAATGCTCCGACATTCCATCAAGCGGTGCGGCTTCGTAGCTTAGCAAAGTCGTACTAAAACATTTGACAGATTTTCGAGCGCCGTGTAGCACATAAAATCGTTTCGATTCAATTCAATTCAATTTTATTTATATAGCGCCAAATCACAACAAAAGTCGCCTCAAGGCGCTTTATATTGTACAGTAGATAGCACAATATTAAATACAGAGAAAAACCCAACAATCATATCATATGACCCCCTATGAGCAAGCACTTTGGCGACAGTGGGAAGGAAAAACTCCCTTTTAACAGGAAGAAACCTCCGGCAGAACCAGGCTCAGGGAGGGGCGGGGCCATCTGCTGCGACCGGTTGGGGTGAAAGAAGGAAAACAGGATAAAGACATGCTGTGGAAGAGAGACAGAGATTAATAACAGATATGATTCGATGCAGAGAGGTCTATTAACACATAGTGAGTGAGAAGGTGACTGGAAAGGAAAAACTCGATGCATCATGGGAATCCCCAGCAGCCTACGTCTACTGCAGCATAACTAAGGGAGGATTCAGGGTCACCTGGTCCAGCCCTAACTATATGCTTTAGCAAAAAGGAAAGTTTTAAGCCTAATCTTGAAAGTAGAGATAGTGTCTGTCTCCCGAATCCAAACTGGAAGCTGGTTCCACAGAAGAGGGGCCTGAAAACTGAAGGCTCTGCCTCCCATTCTACTTTTAAATACCCTAGGGACAACAAGTAAGCCTGCAGAGTGAGGTCATAAACACAAACAGAATTCATACATAAGGCACACGGGATTATAAGGGGCGCTGTCGATTTTCAGAAAAATCAAAGGATTGATTTTAAGTGTGCCGTATTTTCCAAAAAACACGGTAATAACGACGGCCCGCTAGCACGCTCTACCAAAAATAGTGCTTTGTTGTGTATCTGACGGACGAAAGCTAAACCAGTTCCACACCACTGAAGCTGCAGCATTTTTACAAACCAGTTCTGGTTCATCTGTTTCATTCAACGATCCACTTTCGCCCTTCTCATTCTCCGTCGCCGCCATGCTTTTTCCGCCATGTGCGTATGAAAACAAAGGCACTGCGCATGCGCGTTTTACCCATATTCTATCGCCATATTTCATTTTCTAATCGTTGCCCAACCGGTAGTACCGTGAACGGTATGATATGGCCCAGCCCTAATTCTGTTGACCCCACAGATTTCTAATCAGGTCTTTGTGTGGGCGAGTCAATAACGTTCCCTTGTTGAGTCGGAAGACAAAATAATGACCCAGACCCAGTTTTCTTTCTGAAGTTTTCTTTCAAAATCTTCACGTCTTTCCTTCCGTCATGAGTCATTCCACCTTGATGAAATTCCCACTTCCAGAAGCACTGAAGCATCCCCACAGCATAATACTGCCACTACCGTGTTTTACTATGGGGACAGTGTTCTTTGTTCTTTGGCCTCTCCCTTTGGCTCTAGTTTCATCTCATAATCGTGCTTAATCGTTCTCCAGGTTGTCTTCAGCACACTTCGTTCTGGTTTGAAGGCGTCTCTTCTGCAGAGGTGGAGTTTTTCTTGCAGTCTATTCCTGTCCAGGAAACGCTGTGATAACTTTATATATCCATTTCCTGCTTTGTGAGCATCAGCAATTATTTTTCTCAAGTCTAAATTGATTTCTTTTATTTTTGGCATCATGCTTTCTCCAGTGACAGCTGAAAGTCTTGTTGAAGCTTTTATTTTGTGTGTATTTAGACGATAGCGCTCCATTTGAACTTGACTTTTTAAACTTACAGCACATCGTTGCACAGATGAACAGAGCTGTCCTTACAGTTTGTACGTGTGGCTAATCTTACGATTGCATTATTAAAAGAAAAGAAACATGTTCTGCTGCAGGTGGATGTTCCTGGATGACCAGAACCTGTGCATCCAGACCAGCTCCTCCTTCGTCTACGGCGCCGTGCCCATTGGAGCCAGTATCTACGTGGTGGGGGACCTGGACACAGGTCGGTGAAAACATTAAATAAAGCTCTCCTGGGCTTTCAGGATGTTCATCGTTTGATCCTGTTACCCTCTCGCTTCCTTTGGTTGCAGGCACAAACTTTGACTACATCCGGGAGTTCCGGCGCACCACCGGGACGTGGCATCGCACCAAGCAGATGTTACCCAGCGACCTTTCCAAAACGGCCTGTGCCAACTTGCGCATCGCCAATTGTCGACTGTTCCGCCTTCAGCTGAGTCAGGGCATGTTCCGGATCAGAATCTGACCCGAGACAGCAGCCGGCAGCTCTGTCCCGGCTCCATGTGTCTCCACTTTTGCACACTGGTACGCTCTATCTGCTGTAGGTCTGAGTTTATATACAAACACTAAAGCGCTGTAGTCGCTACGCTTTGAAGATCTCGACTCCACTCATTGGTTTATACTCACGACCCTTTTGATGTATATTTATTGTATGACCAAATGGGATAGACTTTAATCTGAACACATTTTTAGCTTTATGGGTTTTATGACATTTTTCTTATCTAAATCTATTTTCTTTGAAGTGTGGGATCCTTTTTTTACAACTTTCTTTTAAAGGACATTGCTCATTTTGAATGCTTTCTGGTTCTCGGTTACTTGGTGAGGGATTCATTATACACCAGTCACTACCCCTTTATTACACTAGAAATCACGCTGCACAGTTTTTGCAGAGACAGCGAGGCCCGCTGTGGTGCCGCTTTATTAAAGGATCACTCTAGATCATTTCAAGGCTGCAAATATCCCATTATTATCACCGTTATGACGTTCCAGTTCATGATAACTTTGCACACGTCACCTTGTGGTAGAGATACGAGGGAAGGATGAGTCACACATGAAAGCAAAGTAAAAAGTTGCAGCAGGAATCAGCTGCCTTTTTGGTAAATGCATTAGACACTTGCCAGCTGACTCAGTCACATGCATATTAAGCCTCACACGCTGGTTTGTTTTACGTGTGTGTGGATGGATAATATTCTGTTTGGCATGTGCTGGTCACAGCAAAAACTGTATGCAGAGTTCTGCTGCTGCAGTTCTCGATGCTCATGCTAAAGTTCAGAGAAGCCACAGGCTGCTCTGAACACTCGGTTTCAGGCAGGTAGCTAAGCTGATGCTAATTGTTAATCAAAACTCTTTTTAGATTTGCTGTTACGGTGATCCCACCAGCAAACACGCCTTCCTTTACCATCAACTTTTAATGCAAGATGCACATTACACCACCTTAGTTCATGTCTTTAGGTGAGGCCGAGGTCAACTAACCCCCATGCTGCTGTGACAGAGTAATGTAGATAACTGACTAATGAAAAGGTGTTTTAAATCCATCGTGGGGAGAGAATAACTTTGGTTTTTACAGCCTAAAAAAACATAATACGGGCACTTTAGCAGCACTTTTAGTCTGATTGGTGATCCTCGTTGTTACGTGCCTAAACTGAACCCTAATCATCCCGCAACAGTTTGACAGTTTAGAAGAAGGAAGTAAAATGATTTTGTACAGGAAGCTGTAGGAGCACAGTTCTGAATCCACAACCAAAGATTTCACAAATGTCTCTTAAACTCCAGGAAACTGTCGACGTTACTGGAAGCCCTCGCAGTGCGGTTGTGTCCTTTAAAAACTATGCCGTGCAGCTCAGACGGTGTAGAAAAGCCATGTGGAATTCTCCAAACTATGCACGAACACGGGTGACTTGCTTTTGGTGACAGCACCTGATTCCATATATTCACAGAAACGTTCCCACGTGCTGATTTCAGCGTTTGCCTCTTGGAGCACAAACTCTTTAATGGATTATCACTTTTTATCTGAGCTGGTCCGGGCCCGGTCCATTATAAAATAGAGCACGTAACACTGGTGATTTACCGGATGTGCTGCAGCTTTGCTGACCTCTGACCTGGCTTTACAGTCAGGACAGTTTTGGCATCTCTTGACCCCGTTTGTTCTGTGTGAGTTACAGCTGCTGCTGTCTGTCCTGCACTCAGCGGCTGCGCTTACAAAATGTGCACTCGCTAAGCAGAGCTCGTGCCCCGTTTCATGCAGCGCAGTGTGCGTTAGGGCCGATCGCCCCGGGCCAAAACACAACTCTTTCAATTTGAAGCGACGCGAGAATGTCAAGTTTTAAAGACTTGCGCAAAAACTTGCATTAGACTGCAGTTGGAATCACGTCTGTATTATTTTGTAAGCTTATTATGTATCATAACATAAATATTTAATACTTCAACACCATAAATATAGCAACAGCATCAGTTCAAGCGGTAATTTGGTATAAACTGATATGTTGCAGCTGGTCGCCTTTATTTGCTGCACTGTTACTGGTTGGTTTGCTACACAAGCATTCGTAGCTCACCTAACAAAAACACTCCTGTTTTTTTTTAAATTGTTATTTATTCCAGTATGCAAAATATCATCTCATTTTTGTTTTTGTTTGTTTTTTTACTCACTATTATTACCAAGCAGCAACCAGGGCTGGAAAATGAAGCCAGTCCATCAGTATTACGAGCTGTGGTCTGAGGAGCTTGGAAGACTGAAGAAGCTTCTTGGATGAGAGGTGAAACATCTTCAGGAGACTTAATGAAGTCCAAGCTCCTCAGACTACCATGACCTGGATGACTGAGAACCTACACAGACCTTAAGAGCTGTGGTTCCTCGGATCAGTTTCTGTCAGTATCCAGACTCGCAGGTTAAAGTCCACATGCAGAAATAAATACGTTTACAGCCCCCTACACAAAGACAGTTTCTGCTTTCTATACAGGCGTGACTTCTCTGGCCCCTACACAGACCGACCTACCTGCTAGCTGTCTGCAAGGCTCCCCTCACCTGGAGCTGTCAGGTTCCATGAATTGAAGCCGGACCTCTCGATGGAGGTTGCGGTGCCCATATCCAGACGTTCAGTTACCATTTATTTGCTCTCCATGTTACAAAAGTCTTCAGAGACTGGGGGGAACGCTCTAGTCGCCTTCGTTAACACCTCTACACGTTTTTTTAATAATAAATTGTCAAAAACAAGAGTTGATTGCTTCAATATGACAGTGATTCCAAGGGCCTAAATATTACATTTCACTAATGATCAACTATATGTAACAGTTGGCTAAAAATAGTTATTGGCTCAACAATAACGGATTAAATATCTAAATAATTTGCTACAAAATAATAAATAATGCACCTTCTGTCAATTCAAAGGGTTTACGTGTGAGGACGTCATAAAAATCACATTAAAAGGATTTAAACACAGCCACAGATGAACAACCACACAGGGCACATTACATCGTGTCATTATTTAACTAAATCTAAGCCACAAAGCAGAAGCAGTGTGTGAAATCCTAAAGACACGCCTTGATTCAGCAGCTTGTAGAACCACCTTTACGTCCCACCGCAGCACCTCCGTCCGGTTGAGGTCTGGACTTTGAGTGAATCTCCTTTCTGTGGCTGTAAAACAAGACCAAATCTTCACGCCTCCACCACCGTGCTGACAGCAGATATGAGGAGCTGCGTTTAGCTTCTCCAAACCTGCCGCTCTGTGTTGTGGACAGACGTCTCTGCTTTGCTCTCATGATTTGTTCCAGAGTCTCGTTTTCTTCAGCCTTGCGAACCGAAGATGTGCAGCAATCTTCTTTCCTCCTGGAAACCAAAACCAGCCATGCTTCTTCAGTCTGTTTGTAATTGTGCTGACATGACCTTTAACCTTTAACATGCCAACTGAGGCTTGGAGTTCCTGGATGCTTTGCAGTTTGCAGCCTGGTCTTGGGGTGATTTCCTGGGCGTCCTGCTGCCTCGAATGCTTCCACTTGTGAATAATCTTTCTCACTGTAGAATGGTGGACTTCAAATTGTTGAAAAGTGAGAATGAAAATTTCCAAGAGAGACCTGCACAAATGTTACAACAACTACAACACATAAGAAGTAAAAAACAAATACAATATTCCACACAGACAAGTGAGCACAGGCGTGGATGGTATGCAACAGCAGATCATTAAGAGCTACATTAAAAACAGTCACACTGACTAAAAGAGCTGACATTTCTGACAATGTCAGCTCTTTCTGTAGATTATTCCAGATTAAACGGGAATAATGCCTTTTTTCCCCACTCTGTCCTGATTCTCAGGACAATCCTTTATATGACGCTGTGAGAGCGAACGCTCTATTGTTGGCTTTTACACATATAAACACACAAATAAGAGGAAACCAGCCCAGGCAGAGTCTGACCTCACAACCCCTTGTCAGGTCACTGCTGATGTCGTTCCTCCTTGGTATTGTGTTAACAGACCAGCAAACTGCCAAAGTTTGCACACTTGCTGATGATCAGTTAATCGAGTGCATCTGACTCTCAGTACCAGGCTGCTAAACCGCTTATTTCCCATGGAAGCAGTGAGGGTGCATCTAGTGTTTCACACGCTGCTTCTGCCTCAGGGTTTAGTTTCTGTGAAAGAAACAATGACTCATTGTCACAACGTCGTGTATTGTAGTTTATCAGAGTTGGATTTACCAAATTTTAGGACCCGATAAGGAGCAAATGACTTTTATTTCCTGATATTTAAAACTTTAGAAGTGATAGAGGTGTGCTTTCTCGTTACCATGACCGTAGCTAATTGCAAAATCGCTAAAAGAAATTGCAGGAAATGTGCAAAGCTAAACACAGCTGGTGCAACAGGCTGTGAGGCACACAGACGAATATGAAGCAACAACTACAATGAAACGGTTTGTGTTTTGTGCTGTAAATGGATTGTTGACATCAGCGGTGTTAAAGAAAAAACGCGGGTTTATTTCGACCTGGAGTTTGACGTAAATGGTTCTGTTGTGGCCGCGTGAGTCGTTAAAGTTTCTGCCTGTATAGATGTGAGGAAAGACGGAGCTGACAGAGGTTTTTAAACCGTCTGATTTTCATCATCTGACATATTTTTTTTGTTTTGTTTTTTCACACTATCTGAAATTCATAAAATGGCCATAATTGGACAGAAAGCTCTGATATGACAGCCCAGCTGAATATGAAAGGAATTCCTGGTCCGCTTCCTTATTCTTGTCGTGTAACATTCCAGGGTGTCTTAACATTTACAGTAAGTCATATGGTTTCCAAGCTGCTCCGTGTACTAAACAGCACTCGCTCTCATGTGTTCGCACCTCATGACTGTCATTGTTGTGATGTGCTGGAAAACATTATAAGGGAAAATAATGGCTGTCTAACCTGAAAATAACCCAGCTTCAACCAAAGCTGTGTTGTGAAAGAAAGAGGGAGTCTTGTTTCAGTTTGTACTTTTGTAACTGGTGCATGAGGAAGTTTTGTAAGATGTTTCCCATGAGTGTCATTCATTTACGTCAGAGGAATTAAAACTGTCGGTGGTCAAGCTGTATGTTTTTGTCTCATTTGCTTCTCTATTTTATTTCAGCCTCCAGAGAGAGCGACATGCTTAGTCACTTTCCTGCTGCTCATTTTGTATCATGCAAAGAGATGCTGAAAGCTCCTTAATAACACTTTTTATTGTTTAGGTTGACTGCATTGCTCAATAGCACATTCAGAGTAGTTGCATTGGTATTATAAGGCTGGTGTCTTTTCCTGTTTTGTATCCGATCTGTGCCTGACCAAGTTTTCTTACTCGAGATGTACACGATGCACTAAAGTTCATTTCTAAAACACAGACGTGTGCGACGTGCTCGAATTTGCACAAAGTTGTCCACATTCCGTTCATGAGGGTTCTCAGTACAGACAAGCACCAAGGAGGACGGGAGGGTGAATCATGCCTGTAAATGTGCTGATTCAGCTGAGAAATGCTGGGAATTATTATTTGAAAGCAGCACAGAAAATCTGCAGAGCCTCACTGCTTTACTTACCAGTATTCTGTTCAGTTGCTACTCGGGGAAGCTCTCTGTTGGCAGCTCTGCTCAGAATCGCAGCCAAAGGGTGGAAGGTCTCATAATGTGGATGCTGCACCAAGAGCTGAGCATGAAAGCGAAGCTGTTGATTTACTGCTTGACCGATGGCCACGAGCTGTGATTAATAGACCGAAGAAGATCGTGGGTAAAAGTGTTGGAAATGAGCTCAAAGTAGGCCCGCTACATCTGACTGCGATGCCTTCAGGGGCACCTACAAGGTAAGCTGTTTCAGGCATGTCCACCTGGGAGGAGACCCCTGGGTAGACCAGGACACACTGGGGGGCTCGTGCCTCTTGGGAATGGCCTGGTGTCCCCCAAGAAGAGCTGGAGGAAGTGGCTGAGGAGAGGCAGGTCTGGGTATCTCTGCTTAGACTGCTGCCTCCACAACTTACACCTGGATGCTAATGAAGAAAAGGTAGAAGTTGATGCACAAAAATATGCAGGAAATGACATGTGTGACCTCGGAGCCTCTGTTTAATGTACTTCAGCAAAACCTACACACAACTGCATTTTATAGTAAACTCCCCAACTTTACATTCTGTTATTTCTTCAGGCCACTGAATCTCAACTATTGGTTCCTAGTTTAATTTAGGAGGGGAAAAATTACGTTTTGATTGTTTTGTTTTGTTTTGTTTTGTTTTGTTTTGTTTTGTTTTTACTTTTTCACAATCTGTAATGACTGTGAATTTCCAGAGAAATGGGATAGTCTTACATGGCCAAGCAAGTAACCTGATCTCAACCCAGTAAGAGCATCTTTGTCAGGCATTGGGGGAAAAAAGATCCTGAATGCAGTGAGAGCACAGGGTGGCTGTAATTCCTAAAACAGTTAATGCGATTTCAGTGGAAACGGTTAGTGTCGCCAGATATTATTTCAAGATTATTTTCATTATTGCCGAGTCTGTATGACAAACTCCATCCTTGATGGAACTTGCATCGTTTCCTTTGCCTTTTGTTTTTTTCCAATACGACTACAGATAACGCTGCCTGTTATAACTCGTCTCCTGAACAACGCTCACCGGAGGGCCTGAGGTGTTGGCAGTATGGTAGGGCTGGGGTCTCTACAAGAAAGGTGAGATGACCCAGCAGAAGCATGTGTAAACCTCAGAGGTGATAGTGAGGTAGGCGTTGTGGTTTGGGACCTTTGGGAAGAGATTTTAAGCTCTCTCTTTTAACAGCCTTTCTCCTTCATAAGGACTCACTAGCTGCTTTGTTAGGTACACCATGCAATTATCTAATCAGCCAGTCACATTGCAACAACTCGTATTTCAAGATTAAACCTCCTATCAGAATAGGGAAGAGAAGTAATCTCAGTGACTCTTAACCTGACATGATTGTTGGTGCTAGATGGGCTGAGTGGTTCAGAAACTGCTGATCTAATTAATCATGTGTAGAGCTACCTGAGAATAATCTGAGAAAGAGAAATATACAGTGAGCGATAATTCTGGGTGAAAACCCTGCAAAATGCCCACTCGGGGTATGAACAGATCCCAATATGGCCCAGTACAGGTGTGAAATCTGAGCCACGCTGACAGTTTAGTGTGGACAGCCCACACTAAGCAGAGAGAGGCCCACAGTGAGGGCCCGTGGTGTACCCACAGTATGCCCACATTATAGATGTGAGCTGCCCTACATTTTACACAGGTACGGAGGCCCAGGCAAGATAACCCACACACAGCACAACTGTGGTTCAGATTGGTGGGGGATATTTTCTTGGCATGCTTTGGGCCCCTCAGAAATAAATGAGCATAATTTAAATGCCACAGCATGCCTGAGTATTATTGCTCACCATGTCAGTCCCTTTGTGACCACACTGTACCCATCTTCTGATGGGTGCGTCCAGCACACAGCGTCACAAAGCTCAAATCATCTCAAAACTGGTTTCTTGAACCAGTTCTCTGCACTCCAATGGCCTCCACAGTCACCAGATCTCAAACTAGCGCAGCGCCTTTGGGATGTGGTGGAACGTGAGATTCCCATCGTGGATGTGCAGCCGACAAATCTACAGCAACTGTGTGATGATGTCACGGACCAGAATCTCTGAGGGTCCACCACCTTGAATCTGTGCTGTGAAGAACTGAGGTAGTTCTGAATGAACAAGGGCGTCCAGCCCAGCACTAGCAATGTGTTCATAATAAAGTATCTGTGGAGTGCATGTTCCAATCTTAATAAAGTTTTCTCATGTCCAAACCTTTTTTTTTTTTTTTGGAGGGGGGGGGGTCTGTTCCCTGTGTATATATGAAGATTTGATCCCCCTTTGACCTAAAGTGTTTGAGGGATGAAATAAATGGTTATTTCCCACATTTTTAGGACATCTAACATCTTTTTTTTCCAGGTGCATGCTTGCACAGTCGAGGTGTTGCCTATAGCTTGTTCAGTAAAATCAAACTTGTTACAAATCTGCATCAAGTGTATGTCGGTAGAGTTTAAACGCTGTCTGAACCTTTGCTCTCACTGACACTTACATGTTTGTAAAAACACAGAAGTGACTGGTGTCGCTTTGTCTGTAATAACTTTCTGTCTCTTTGTGGGTTTTTGTAGCTCCTTTTAGTATCTTTGTGTCTCTTTGTGGTCACATTGCATCTCTGTGGGGTCGTTTTCTCTTTTGTCTTTATTGTTATTTTAACTTCATGTTTTTTACGTGTCTGTTTACATCTCGATAGGCTGATGTTTTCTCTTTAAATTCCATCTATTTGTATTTCTGAATGCTGAAACTGAGTTCTGTCACTGTCCAGTAACAAATGTGTAGTTACTCTTACTTTGGAGCCCCATGATGTCATTAAGTACACAGAACACAATCGGGCTTGGTACTCTCTATTTTTTATGCCTTTTTTCTCATCATTTTCATCAGTGATATGTTCAGGATGTTGAATGTAATACTTAAGAAAAACCACAGAGATCACACTTAGACAAAAGGGAGATTACCCATGATGGATAAATATCGCCACCCCCTCATCACCTGTGTATTTGTCATTCAAATACATGTTTGTATTTCTGCTGATTTGTATGATGCACAGATAAACGGCCTCTGTGGGTGGAAGTTCTGCCATGAATATGACTAAACAGGTAACAGAGCTGAAATGCACAGAGGGTTAGGAAAATCAGCCATTGCCACAATGTAAAGCATCTACCTGGGAAGCATTTTTTATGACCCACCTGTGTATGTGAGTAAGTGGAAACATGAGTCACGGTGACTGTCAGCAGTGGCTGGGAAGGCATGACTGCGGGGCTCGTATTGTTCAACATCCGCTTGGATGAGACATCTATGACGGACGTTGGCAAGTTGTGGCAAGTTGATCTTTGCGATCCAAAATAAACCTGTCGGGGTCCAAACCCGCTCTGCTGGGTTTTTTGATGGACGAGAGTAAAACCAAAGGTATACAATATCCTCTGACGGCTGCAGCATTCATTACATTCCTTCGGATGTGGACATAATCCTGTTGGTTAGTCATTCTGCTGGGGCGTAAGGTGTGACGTTTCATGAATGTACAGCTGACCACAGTCTATTCGCCGATTTTCTGTGGAAAAAAATTATTTGCGGGAAATTCCCCTATTGGCAGATTTTTTTTTATAAGCATATCTGAAATATTTGCTGGTTATTTTCATTTTATTTTCATGACTAAATACATTTTTGAATGATAAAAATCATTATTTACTAATTTTCGAATATTAATATTAATGTAAACACAGTAAAATAGCAATAAAATGTTTGGGTTTTGTTCTTAAAAAATTATGTGGAAATTCCAAACACAAAGCTTCCGGGAAAGAAAATGCAGCTTTGGGAAGCTGAAATAGGCACAATGCTACTTACACCCTATTGGCTGGCATTTGCAAAGTGTTTTAGGATGATACCTTAAGGTATATCTTCTGTTTGACCTGTTAAAATAGGCAGTTTTTAGCATTTTTAGAGAGGTCTCACGTGTTCACGGTTTTAGTCCCTAACCCTGTGAATACCAGGGGTCAACTTTAATTTGAGAAAGTCTATTTATTCTAGGCTTCTCAAAAAAACTAAGGGAAAACTTGATAAACAACAATAACTGGAAGCTGTCTTTTTGCAAACTCTCAAGACTACCATGACCTGGATGACTGAGAACCGACACAGACACATATGTGCATTGGAGAAGCAACAATAAAACAACATCCAACAGGTGATAGTTTTGCAAGTGGTCTCCACGTACCATTGCTCTCATCTTGTCCCTCCTCACTCATGTTTCTCTAGTTTTACCTTTTTGTCAGTGTCTTTGTCATATCATAGCCAGTAGACAGTAGACTTTTATAAGATCATGCAAAGTTTGCTATGTCTTGCAGAACAGCCTCATATGGAAATTTCAAGTTATTTTCCTCAAAATTTCGACTTATTAACTCGAAATTTTGAGAAAAGTAACTCGAAACTAGATTGCAACAAACTGGCGCTTTCGAGAGTACGTTTGCTGATAGTAACGCCATGTGATTCAGCTAATAACAGAAGGATTTCATCATTTGTGAAGCCATGCTGAAAATACTCAGCAATTTGTGCATTCATGACCTGGTAGGTTAGCTGTAGCATTTGTAGCTGAGGGCTTTAGCTTCCAGGTAACAAGGAAATGACATCATTCATGTAGATTACTGATTGGCAGCGCTAACTCAAAATTTTGGAGTTACTTTTCTCGAAATTTCAAGAAAGATAACTCAAAATTTCGAGTTATGGATACTTTTTTTTTTAGTGGCAGAAACGGGCTTCCAAAGCCTCAAGAGTCTGGGAGAGATAATGGGAGATGGGCCGTAGAAGGCCATCAACCCAGCAGCAGGACTGGTATCTGCTCCTTTGTGAGAGGAGGAGCAGCGAGACCGCTGCCACAGCCCTATAAAATGACCTTGAGTGGGCTACTTGGATGCAGGTTTCTGACCAAATTGTCAGAATAAGACTCCACGAGCACAGGATGAGGTCCAAACGTCCAAAGACTGGCATTCAGTCAACCTGAATGTCAGTCACACAGCACATGTGACAGATGTTATGGCACCTATGTAAATGTACATGCTTTTTGTAGCAGTTGGGTTTTTCAGTTCTCCTTTGTGGTGGCTTGTCACATTCTTGCTGATGAGGCTCTTCGTCTGTCTTGCATGCTTTACTGTGTCCGTTTGAGTCTATGCACAGATTTTAGATGAGGTTTCGGTTCAGGGACTCTTAGGGCCACAGGAAAGCCTTCAGCTTGCACCTGCTGAGATATATAAATTCCCCTCTTGCCCCTGCAGGCAGTCTTTTATCCTTCAAGCTCGGGTCCTACCAGAGGCCTGGGAGCTTGAGGGTCCTGCGCAGTATCTTAGCTGTTCCTAGAACAGAGATCTCGGATGTTGTTCCCGCGCTCCGATTACCACTGGGACCACTGTTACTTTCACCCTCCACATCTTCTCCAGCTCTTCTCTGAGCCCTTGGTACTTCTCCAGCTTCTCGCTTCCCTTCTTTCTGATGTTGCTGTCATTTGGTATCGCTACATCTATTACTACGGCCATCTTTCTCTGCTTGTCTACCACCACTATGTACAGTTGGTTAGCCATCACCAGTTTCTCCGCTCGATCACTCGAGAATGACTTCCATGTCATGGCGTTCCATGTATGCCCTGCCTGCTAGCATCTTGCACCCTGCTGTTATGTATACTTATTTTATGTTATGGATCTTGTGCTCAGAGCTTGTTCCTGTGCTGCCATGATTAGTCCCTCTGTGCTGTCTTTCAGTTCAACTTTGTTCAGCCACTGGTAGGATTTCTCAATTATTAGCCACTTTAGTCACTTCTTCTATCAGATATGCTGTGCAGGGCCCTCCCCTTTCTCAGGTTGCTGCTGCCTGAGGTATTCACTAAGCACACTATCAGTTGTAGCCATCTTCCAGATGTACTCATGGATCTGCTGTTTCCTCCTGGACAGCGGCTCTGACACTCATTAGTCCTCAGCCACCTTCCTTCCACTTAGCACACAGTTTCAGGGTGTTGGATCTGGGGAGAAACCCCCCATGTCAGTGTCAGAGTCAGTGGCTCCTATCTCCTCCTTTGGTCAGCTTATTATCCCAGCAGGGTACCTGATCACCGGCAGGGCTTAGGTGTTCATTGCCCAGATCTTGTTCTTCCCATGCAGCTGACTCTTTAGGACTTATCTGACCCTCTGCAGGTGTTTGCAGCTTTCATAGCAGCCTCTTCATGATTCCGATTTACCTGCATACGTTTTAAATGTATAACTTTTCTGCATTCATATTTGCAAAAGATTTAGGTTCAACACATACTGGAATATAATGCAGTGAAGCTCTCAGGCTTTATGTTCTGCTTTCAAATAATCATTCCCAGCTGCTGTCATATTATCATAACTGCTGAGTCTATACACTTAAAGGGATCATTTACTTTTCTGTCCGATCTGGTTTCTGAATTTATAACAAATCATATCCAGCATATAGGCCTGTAAATACAAATTTCTTCATTTTATGTACATAATGTGTATTACTTAAAAAAAAATCAATCCCTTCCCTTTCTGTTCCCCATTTCTGTTCACAAAGTTGTCTCTGAGAGCCACAGAGAACTAACCTCTGCCTTTGCAAATGGCAGATGTATCTAATCTGGCTGTGGGGGCAGATTTCGATCAGCAGCTCGGAGCTGTGTAAACTGCCAGTCGCCTGCACGCATCAGCCCGCCAGCGATCGTCTTTTCCTTCCCTGGAAAGTGACGACGCTGCATCATTTCCTCGAAACTGGGAAAAGAAAATAAGGATTCGCCTGAAGTCGCTGCGCCCTCCTCCATTTTTCTGCGCGCACGGGGGAGGAGGGTGTGCGAAGCTCGAGCGTGCGCCCTCGGCAGACACTCAAGCGCAAAAGACACACGGCTCATCCGCTCACCTCCCCATTGACGTCAGTCCGGTGTCACATGAACGAGCGAGGACCAATCGGCTCGGCGCTGCCGGAGAGTGCTGGCTGCTTTACACCAAGATAGGGGGAAAAGACTGAATAAAAGGAAACCGTGCCAGTGAGCTTGTAATGACCACAAAATCCCACGGAGGAGCCCACGGTCGCCGCCATTGGATATTCGTCCCGTTTTCTCGTGAATCCCGCACGTTTCTCGCTGTGGATTATTGCGTTTGGAGCCAGGGCGGACGGAATGGATAAGGCCATGGCCCTAACATATTGAGTAGCTCGTTGGTGGCGGTGGTGGAGGGGGAGGCGAGACGCGCACCGTGGAGACAATTTATGGGGCATTGTGCGGGGAGGAAAATGGTGGATTATTTGCAGTGTGTCACGAAAATCTCCCCACATCTGGATCTCCTGCCTTGAGACACTGATCGGTGGCGTTTCTGCGCCTGTCTACAGTAACCGAGGTCGTGTTGTAGCAGTTGGTTGGTAGGTAGGTACCCCCCTCACCCCCCACCCCCAAGCTCGATCTGAACGACCTCATTTTAAAAAAAATTATTATTATTATTATTTTTGGTTTTTTACATATTCATGTCGGATTGTCGTGTCGTGGCGACGCGCTCACTCTCCCCTCCTTGAGAGCAGAAACTGTTGGATTACAGACAACTATGGATTTCACCAGCGGCGGCGGCGTTGAAGGCAGCGAGCCGCACAACAATCAGTTCTACCAGTGCGAGGAGAACAAGCCTCTGCTGGCGGACATGTCGGAGAGCAATAACAACACGAAGCTGGGCGCGGGGCCGTGCAAGAGGTCCCTGCATCACTGCAGCAGCAGCGGGATGCGATACAAGCTGCTCCATGAGGGGGACATCCAGGTGTGCGTGGTCAAACACCCCCGCACCTTCCTCAGCAAGATCCTCACCTCCAAGTTCCTGCGGAGATGGGAGCCGCATCACCTCACGCTCGCGGACAGCAGCCTGACCTCGGCCACGGTAAGAAACCTTCCGACACACACACACACACACACACACACACACACACACACACACACACACACACACACACACACACACACACTTTCCTCGTAATATGCTGCGTTTCACATTCCAGTTTTGCTGTTTGCCTTTTCGTGTCTGAACGCGCACCCAGATTACGCACAGTCTGCTGTTGACGCAGTTGGAAGAAGGCAGCCTGTCACTGCTTTCCCTCCTGCTCCTAATCTGGAACCCCTCCCCGCCACGCCTCCATCACTTCCCCTCACCTTCCCGGCGACCCTGCCGGCTTCCCAGGTGCCTCTCTCTCGCTTTGAGCTCGTCCTTTGACTCCGGGAGGGGTTGTTGCGTCTGGGTTTTAAATATTAACAGCTAAGATCTTCTTCCGTTAATGTGTGGGAATAAAAGCCATCTGTGGGGGAGGGGGGTTTAGGCTTTAGGTGTGTAACATGAAACCAGCTGAAGGTCTACTCCAGCAACCTGACCAAACAAAGCGCTGCTGCTTCCTGCCTGTCAGAGGGAGGCCAAGAGAAAGAGGATGCTCTGACGAGGTGACATCTCTTCGGTCATGTGATCACATGGAGGCTCTTTCCTCTGCGGATGTGCAGGCCTATAGGTCCTGGTAATCAGCTGATTGAGCCAATGAAAACCGACCTGGATGGGATCTAATTGGATTGTTTAACCTGTAGACATAAAGGAGGAAATCCAGCAGCTTCCCCCTTTCAAAAGAAACAACATGGCCATTATTTTAGGAGCTGAAGAGCCTGGAGGAATCACACACTCTGTAATTACAGCATTAACTGCAACAGGACCCGTGTCAGTAGGGATCAGTTGTAATTGTTAGCAGAACAATTAAACCCTGTGATTTCCCCCTTCTGTTGTTATTATCTCGTGACATTTTCCTCAAAGCTGTTTTATCAGCACACCTTGTTAAAGGCCCTTTGGACGTCTGCCTATCACACCCACGCTGGAGGAGTTTGCAGAACTGCTTGCTGCAGTGTGCAACACCTTGGCAGCTGTTATTATTTCAGAAAAGACTTTCCGATATAGTTGATGACTTTCTGAATTCATGTAAAATATCACATTCGAGAAATCATAGAGCTTTCAGGGAAAATGGAGATACATACATACATACATACATACATACATACATACATACATACATACATACATACATACATATATATATGTATATATATATATATATATATATATATATATATATATATATATATGTATATGTGTGTATATATATATATATATATATATATATATATATATATATATATATATATATATATATATATATATATATATATATATATATATATGTATATATATATATATGTATATATATATATATATATATATATATGTATATATATATATATATATATGTATATATATATATATATATATATATATATATATGTATATGTATATGTATATATATATGTATATATATGTATATGTATATATATGTATATATATATATATATATATATATATATATATATATATGTATATATATATATATGTATATGTATATATATATGTATATATATGTATATATGTATATATATGTATATGTATATATATATGTATATATATGTATATGTATATATATATGTATATATATATATATGTATATATATGTATATATATATATATATGTATATATATGTATATATATATATAAATATATGTGTGTGTGTGTGTCACGGCTCAACTTTTGCCTTACACTGATTGTTGGTCGCCTTTATGCATTATCTCATGGGCGTAACACAGCAAGTCCGTGACACCCTGAGATATGTGTGAGGAATCAGGGGTTATATGCAAGTGTTTTCATTTACAGGATGAGGTATCATGAAACTAGCTGATTAATAGAAAAATAATGTGCAGCTCTTTTGATAACGACTCCGTAGTTATTTGTGTAACTAGCCTCTGCAAAAGGCAATTATTGCAGTCAATTCAAAGTTACCACGTTACTGTTAACATCAGAGTTGCCCCTTTCCAGGGCACCAATATGAATATGTCCTTAACGGTGTGCCAGGTTAAATACCCAGTGCCATCCTGTGGTTCAAAGTGGGATTACACAAAAATACATTCCATATTTTTTTGTAATTATTATTATTATTTATTCATTGTAGCCTCAAATACAAGATTTGTAAGAATGATACTGATGTATGATGATGAAATGATACGTTGTCCTTTTCTTTTCTTTGCAAGGCACAAATCGCGAACACATTTTCCCAACGTTTGTTATGTGCAGATATTTACCAGTAATTAAGATATTTTGATCAATGCAGTTAAAAAAATAATTTTATTGTCACATAAACTTCCCTCTGTTCCTGACAGGGAAGTTGCAGAGTGCCCCCTGGTGGGCAAAAGATGTAACATCAACACTTACAACATGGCTGAAGGGTGTTTCTTTCATCTCTTCTTTACTTTTTACATTTTCATTTATCAGCTGTTATAAATGCAGATACTGATAGAGCGCTGCTATATTGGCCCCACTTGAATTATTTTAATTTAAATTGATATTTTGTTGGTGTTTTGGATGTAAAGCCACAGCAGATGTTTCTTTAAAATCTGCTGATAACTTCAGAAAATTTTTGCAGTTTGAAGTAATTGTATAAACAATAATTTAGTAGCTGGGAGGTGTGTGTGTGTGGGGCGGGGGGGTGGATTTTTTTTTTAATTGTTTATTTCAATTTGAGGAGGTGGGTAGGTTATTATCTTTAATTGAAAGTAAACTAAAACTAACTGGGAAACATAAAAGTAAAAAAAATATACTTTAGAAAAAGTGAACAAACAATATTATATACTTGTAAAACTGCAGGAAATTTCTTTGGTTTTTAACTTTGCAAAATGTAAAGTTCCAACAACCCTGGGGCGCCTCTGTCAGTGCGCCCCAGGGTGGCTGTGGCTACAATGTAGCTTGCCATCACCAGTGTGTGAATGTGTGTGTGGATGGGTGGATGACTGGACGTGTAAAGCGTTTTGGGGTCCTTAGGGACTAGTAAAGCGCTATACAAATACAGGCCATTTACCATTTTTAACAAACATGAAGAAGAATCCGTGCATGTGTATGACCGCACGGCTGTGTGACGTTCACCTCAAGTATTGTGTTTGTATTCTAATACTTCCTTATTTCTTACATATTATCCAATATCTTGTATATATTAATTTAAAGA
This sequence comes from Pelmatolapia mariae, assembly GCF_036321145.2. Taxonomy (NCBI): domain Eukaryota; kingdom Metazoa; phylum Chordata; class Actinopteri; order Cichliformes; family Cichlidae; genus Pelmatolapia; species Pelmatolapia mariae. The sequence goes on along the minus strand of NW_027052286.1, from coordinate 18 downwards.
TAACAAAGACATTTAAAC
>NW_027052285.1:0-22512 GCF_036321145.2 Pelmatolapia mariae | reverse complement strand
CTCGCACAGACTAGAACCCTGGACAGACTCCCTTGGACCACCCTTTTTGTATATGGTGGTGTGCTGCCCCTTTAAGGCAGGCATGATAATTTGGGTGTGTGTTTTTTTGGACCAGCAGACTTGCCGTAGTACCTCACTAGTTAAAAATAGTCCTTTAGCCAAACTGTTGTCTTTTCCACTTTTTGTCCACTTTTTCTTGCTGAGCCTGAGAGAGCACATGCCTGTAAGTAGTTACTATCTGTTGTGTAAGCTTTCCCGCGATAGTTTTGTGTAGCAGTTTAGAGTTTTGTGTGAGAAACACGATGCTAACACGTTAGCCCGTCTATGGGATTTCCCATATAACGTTAGCATTAAGCTAATCGCTAAATGTGGGTCTAATAACCAGTGAAAGGGTTTGGATATGCTTGTGTTTATGGGTTATACAGGTCCTTCTCAAAAAATTAGCATATTGTGATAAAGTTCATTATTTCCTGTAAAGTACTGATAAACATCAGACTTTCATATATTTTAGATTCATTACACACAACTGAAGTAGTTCAAGCCTTTCATTGTTTTAATACTGATGATTTTGGCAACAAGGAAAGGCTTGAACTACTTCAGTTGTGTGTAATGAATCTAAAATGTCTGAAAGTCTAATGTTTATCAGTACATTACAGGAAATAATGAACTTTATCACAATATGCTAATTTTTTTGAGAAGGACCTGTATACATTGTAGTGCATGGCTTAATCTTTGATGTTGTAAAGAAAATGCAATTAAAGTAGAAATGTAATATTTTATTTTTGTTTCTGTACCAGTTTTACAGTGCTTCTACAGTAAACATCTAAAACGTATCCGCTGACTCCTGGATGTTTATTGTGGACCTGTTAGCTATCTGCCATGCTAGAAACCAGCTTCACACCCTAGTGAGGGCAGAATAGTAAAAAGGCATCGTCCCAACACGGCTACCTACAGAAAAGTGGATCTGCGTGAACACAGTTTCTTCTTTTTCTTCTAAGCTACAATGGATAGTAACGACGACACGCTTGAGACGCGGTCAATATGCTCCAACACCTCACGTGCCAGTTAGCGCTCTTCAGCCAGTGCCATTGCAGCCAGAGCACGGGCAAAAGCAGAGGCTGCACGTGCTCAAGCACTATTCGCACAAAAAGAGGCAGATATGTTAAAAGCACAAGCATATATTGAGGAGGAACAACAAAAAGCAGCGGCTGAGGCTGCCAGGAAGAAAGCAGAGCTGCAAGCCAGTTTGCATACCTTGAGACTAGAGAGCGCGGCTGCAGCTGCCATTGCTGAAGTGAATGTGCTTGAAGCAGCTGTTGAGAACGAATTTGGGGAGTTAGATCGGGTTAGCCTGAGAGATGAATACATTGAGCATAATCCAAGTCCTGAACCTCACCAAGACTCCGAGCTACCAGAACTCATGACAACTCTGATGCCCCAACTACCAGTCGACAGTGATGAGATCAGTAAATACGACTTGCCTGTCCAGAGAACATCCAAATTGAGTCAAGATGACACTCCCTATTACCCTCGTACTCAAAGCCCCTGCAGGACAGGCCCGTTCAAGCAAGAACATTCACACAGCTTAAACCCACCCAGGAATATGTACAGACACCAGACACAGTCACATGATACGAGACAATACAGCAGTAGCTACCAACCGCCTCAGTCTCATACAGGTGCTGCCAGAACTGACGAGCCCACTTCATCATCGACCACAGACCTGGCCAAGTATCTAATACGGCAAGAGATGATAAGCTCTGGGCTGTTAAGGTTCGACGATCAGCCAGAAAATTATTGGGCCTGGAAGCAATCCTTCCACAGTTCTACAGAGGACTTAAAACTGACGTCAAGAGAGGAGCTCGATTTGCTATGTAAATGGCTGGGACCAAAGTCATCAGAGCATGCTAAGAGGATACGAGCAGTCCACATACACGATGCAGCTGCAGGTGTAAGAATGGTATGGCAAAGGTTGGAAGACTGCTATGGATCACCAGAAGCAATTGAAGAAGCTCTCCTAAAGAAACTGGATGATTTTCCAAGAATCTCAAATCGAGAAAATCAAAAGCTGAGAGAGCTGGGAGACATTCTCTTGGAGCTTGAAGCCGCCAGAGCCGATGGGTTCCTACCAGGCCTCAGTTACCTGGACACATCTCGGGGCATCACTCCAATCATCCAAAAGTTGCCATACTCCCTGCATGACAAGTGGGTCTCTCTAGCATCTCGTTACAAAGAAAGTCATCAAGCGTCTTACCCACCGTTCTCCTTCTTTGCAAAGTTTGTTTGTGATCAGGCCAAAACGCTCAATGATCCAAGCTTAGTCTCTCTTACAGGTAGTTGGAGGACAGGGAAGGCAGAACACTACTTCAAATCAAACATGAAAATACCAATTTCTGTCAAAAAGACAGAAATCTCCTCAACTCTAAAAGCATGCAAGCCAGTCCCTCAGGGAAGAGGAGGGCCGAACCAGATGAACAATGCCCACTCCACAACAAACCACACCCCCTCAGAAACTGTTGTGGGTTTAGGAGTAAATCTTTAGAGGAAAGGAAAGCTTATCTTAAAGAGAATAATATTTGCTTTAAGTGCTGCGCTTCATTCACTCATCTAGCGAAAGACTGCCACAAAAACGTTCAGTGCAGATAGTGCAGGAGTGAGAACCACCCTACTGCGCTACACCCAGGGCCGGCCCCCTGGATATCAGAGACTCCTGTAACCACAAGAGAGCAAGGCGGGGAGCAAGGAGAAGAAGCTCCTCAAGCTGTCACAGCAAAATGCACAGACATTTGTGGGACTACCGTCAGAGCAAAGTCGTGCTCCAAAATCTGTCTTGTCAGAGTTTATCCACCTGGCCAGAGAGAGAAAGTGGTTAAGGCGTACGTTGTTCTCGATGAGCAAAGCAATAAGTCTTTGGCAAGAACAGAGTTTTTTGAGCTCTTTGGAGTTACAGAGGGCACGGCAGCATACACCTTGAAGACCTGCTCAGGAGTTATGGAAACAACAGGGCGCCGAGCTAACAATTTCATCATGGAGTCATTAGATGGTAAGACTCACATTCCACTCCCCACCTTAATCGAATGTGACATGCTTCCTGATGATAAGTCTGAAATCCCCACACCTGAGATCGCCAGACATTATCCACATTTCAAGCGGGTTGTGGATAAAATCCCAGCTATAGATCCATCAGCAAGCATCCTGATCTTGCTCGGTCGAGATGTACCACAGGCACACAAGGTTCGAGAGCAATGCAATGGGCCCCACGATGTCCCCTACGCCCAGCGTCTCGACTTGGGATGGGTGATTGTGGGAGAGGTTTGTCTCGGAAGAACTCACAAACCAGAGTTTGTAAACGTCTATCGGTGCAACGTGCTGAGTAACGGTCGTATATCTCTGTTCGACCCTTGCACTACTAGTCTACACATCAAAGAGAAGCTTGACACTCCAGAGCAGCATCGTCAGTTTTTAGGAGCTAACGCATCCAAAATCCTGTTTGATGGGAAAGATGGCCTTGGTAAAGGGGTCTTCCAGCAAACGCCACATGACAACAATCCTGCTATGTCTGTGGAAGACAAACTCTTTCTGGAAATAATGGACAACGAGGTCTTCATAGACGACTCGAATAGTTGGGTGGCACCACTACCCTTCAGACAACCAAGGCGCAAACTTCCTAACGACCGAGCCCAAGCAGTCAAGCGTCTTTTGACATTACGGCACATGCTGGAGAAGAAGCCAGACATGAAAGGACACATGATTGCCTTCATGTAGAAGATCTTTGAGGCAGGTCATGCTGAACCAGTACCACCACCCACTGGTGAACAGGAGTGCTGGTATTTACCAATCTTCGGAGTGTATCATCCGCAATAACCAGGTCAGGTACGGGCAGTGTTCGACTCCAGCCCTAAGCATGATGGTGTCTCACTGAATGACATCCTGCTGAGTGGTCCTGACTTGAATAATTCACTTTTAGGAGTCCTCATCCGCTTCCGCAGGGAACCTGTAGCGGTGGCAGCAGACATAGAACAGGTGTTCTATTGCTTCAAAGTCCGCCATGATCACCGGGACTTTCTACGTTTCCTCTGGTTCGAGGACAATGACCCCACCAAGTGCATCACGGAGTATAGGATGACTGTGCACGTATTCGGCAACAGCCCCTCTCCCGCTGTTGCCATATACGGCTTGAGAAGAGCAGCTCTGCAAGGACAGGAAGACCACAGTGCAGAGGCAAAACAGTTTGTTCTGAAGAACTTCTAAGTGGACGATGGTCTTGCTTCCTTCCCCACCAATGACAATGCCATCAGAGGTCCTGCAAAGCTCTTTCGTTCAGACCGAGGCACAAACTTTGTAGGTGCATGTAAAGAACTTGGCATAACCCCAGAAGATGCAACACTTCATTCTTACCTCAAAGACCAAGGCTGCACGTGGGACTTCAATCTTCCACACTCCTCCCACAAGGGGGGAGCATGGGAAAGAATGATAGGGATGCATTTGGATAGCATGTTACTCAAGATGCATTCCCCTAGTCTTTCACACAAAGTGCTCACCACGCTGATGGCAGAGGTCACAGTCATCATGAATGCCCGGCCAATAGTCCCTGTGTCTTCAGATCCAGACATGCCAACCATACCAACCACTGCTATGCTTCGAGAGCAATTCACAAAATAAGATCTAAATCGGGTGCTTTTCTAACAAACCCTATAGAAATTAATAAGCGCTTCAGAGAGTTCTATCAGGAGTTGTACTCTTCCTGGCTGAATGTAACGCAATCTGCTTTAAATGACTTTTTTGATTCTCTCAGTCTGCCTAGGCTAAATGAAGCTGCCAGAGATCAACTTGATTCGGACTTCACATTGCAGGAAGTGGTAGCTGCTATTAAGTCATTTGCATCTGGGAAGGCTTCAGGCCCTGACGGTTTTGGCATAGAATTTTATAAGAAATTTTGTGATGGTCTTGCTCCATTCTTGCTTAGGATGATGCGTGATTCTAAAAACAGGGGCGTACTACCCCAAACTCTGTACGAAGCAAATATTTCGTTAATCTTGAAGAAAGGCAGAGATGACTCTGATCCTGCTAACTTCAGGCCAATTGCTCTTCAGAATTTTGATCAAAAGGTGATAACTAAAATTTTAGCAACTAGACTGAACAAGTACTTGACCTCCATTATTCACCCTGATCAAACGGGATTCATCCCTGGCAGACTTTCTTTTTTCAATGTTAGACGTCTTCTCAACACCATCTATTCTGACCATGGTAGTTCGGGAGGAGCAGCAATTTTAGCACTGGATGCACACAAAGCCTTTGATCAGGTTGAGTGGTTTTATATGTTCGAGACATTACGGAAGTTTGGGTTTGGTGAAATATTTATATCTTGGGTAAAATTAGTGTACGCAAATCCAATCTGTTCAGTTCTCACAAATGGAAAGAGGTCGGCGCCATTTCCTTTGCAGCGCTCTGTTCAGCAGGGCTGCCCCCTGTCCCCTGCTCTATTTGCTCTGGCATTAGAGCCCCTTGCGATTGAGATAAGAGCACATCCAAAAATACAAGGGCTCTTGGTCGGAGGGGTTGAAACTGTTATTAGTTTGTAAGCAGACGATGTACTATTATACCTGCGTAATGCAGAAGAATCTGTACCATCTTTTCTTAATCTGGTCACCTCATTTGGCAAAATTTCAGGATATACAATTAACTGGGTTAAAAGTGAACTTATGCCTTTATCTAAAACCGGTTTGCCGAGTTATTTTTGTAATGTCCCATTCAAAATAGTTAACGACCATCTCACATACCTTGGATTAACTGTTCCTAAAGATCCCAAATAAATTTTTAGCTTGAACTTTGCTGAATTCTTATCAACGTTAAAGCATAACATCGAGTCATGGAAAATTCTTCCCCTATCTATGGTAGGTCGTATAAATTCCATAAAAATGGTCTCTCTTCCTAGATTCCTGTATCTTTGCCAAAACCTTCCTATTGATCTCACTTCTTCTTTCTTTAAGGACTTGGACGCAATTATTGCTTCTTACATATGGAACAACAAGAATCCTAGGATTTCAAAACTACATCTACAAAAATCCAAACTGGAGGGAGGTCTGAGTTTACTGATATTTAAACATTATTACTGGGCTGCAAATCTAAGAGCCTTGACCTTCTGGCACCAGACATCCCCAGATCTTGGTAATTCCAACATCCCCCTTTGGGTTAAAATGGAGGCTGACATTGTAAGGGACTCCTCTCTAGAGGCCCTGCTTTTCTCGAAAGTAGGGAGGGCTGAGAGTCTTAAGAAACTGGAGTTTGTTCCGAAACAATCTGTGCGGATTTTAAACCAAATTAGAGGTTTTTTTGAACTGCCAGACTCCTCTGTACAGGCACCAATATGTGATAACCATGCCTTTTTGCCTCCTTGGGATGACAAATCCTACTGTGTTTGGAAGGAGAAGGGCTTAATCAAATTCAGCGATCTTTATATAGATGAAAAATTTGCATCATTTAATCAGCTTAAGCGGAAGTTTGATTTACCGCATTCACATTTTTACCGTTACCTACAAATCAGGCATTTTATGCAATCCAATATGAAGAATTATCAAGATGTTCCACATGAACATAACCTTTTTAAGGTGCTCCTGAACCCTCCTTACTCCAAACATTTGATTTCTACAATTGTACATTTGTTTGATGACAGCATTGAAGTGCAGACTACGAGGATAAGAGACGCTTGGAGGGAGGAGTTGGGCATGGAAATATCAGAATCAATATGGGACAAATGCCTATCAAAAATTCATTCCTGCTCTGTTAACAGCAGGCATCAATTAATACAATTTAAGATTGTCCATCGGCTACATTATTCCAAGGTTCGGCTACACAAAATTTATCCTTCAACTTCCCCTATATGTGACAGATGTAAAACATCAGAGAGCACATTGTCTCACGCTTTCTGGCATTGCCCCTCATTGACCAATTTTTGGTCCAAAATATTTGATTGGTACTCTAAAGCTTACGGGATCTCCATCTCACCTAATCCAGAAATTGCAATTTTTGGCTGTGTATGTTCCAGAACTATCCCTGCGACTGTGCGGGTGCCAATCGATCTCGGAATGATGATTGCGAAAAGACTTATTCTAAAGGAATGGAAGTCCGCTGCTCCGCCCTCCTTCAGTGTCTGGCTTAATGACATGTTGTCAGTCATTCAACTGGAAAGAGTTCGATACCTGCAAACACCTGCAGCAAATGTTTTCTCAAAATTCTGGACTCCGTTTTGTACTCACCTTGAGAAAGCTCACGTTGTATAAGCATGTACCACGGCACTGCAATTTCCCTGTTTATTGCATATTCATGACATTTAATTCGTTATGGATACTGGTAGTTCTAATTTTAATGTTTTCTTTTTTTTGTCCTTCTCTATTGATTATTATTATTGTGCTATTTCTTGTCCTATCATCTCAGCGCCCGAGCTGTATTTGTTCGTTCGTGGGGTTTTCTATGCTGAAAAAATTTAAATAAAATATTGAAAAAAAAAAAAGAAAACTTCTGAAGATGGCAGGTCTCTGTGCAGTGGCTGAAGTCTGTGGTGTAGAGGGTGAAGAGGAAGGGGGAGAGGACAGTCCCCTGTGGTGCCCCTGTGTTGCTGATCACCTTGTCAGACACACACTGTGGGAGACGTACATATTGTGGTCTTCCTGTCAGGTAATCAACAATCCAGGACACCAGTGAAGCATCCACCTGCATCGTTTGTTAACTTATGACCCAGGAGGGTGGGCCTGATGGTATTGAAAGCACTGGAAAAGTCAAAAAACATGACCCTCACAGTGCTCGCTGGCTGGTCCAGATGGGTGTAGACACGATTGAGCAGGTAGATGATGGCGTCCTCTGTTCCGAGACGAGGCTGATTGAAGGGGATCCAGATGTGGTCTGACAATGGGTCGCAGCTGGTTCAGGATGAGCCTTTCCAGGGTCTTCATGATGTGGGAGGTCAGTGCCACGGGCCTGTAATCCTGGGGGCCACTGGGACATGGCGTCTTTGGAATAGGGACGAGGCATGATGTCCTCCACATCACTGGGACCCTCTGCAGACTCAAACTCAGCATAAACAGTTTATGAAAGACTCCACACAGCTGGGGGGCACAGGCCTTGAGGACGCGGGGACTCACTCCATCTGGTCCAGCAGACTTGCCTGAGTGAAGTCTCTTCATTTGCCTCTCAACCTGGTATTGAATGAAGGTGATGGGTGGGGGAGAGGTGTCAGGAATCCCACAGGAGGCAACAGCACCATGTGAAGAGAGAGTCTGGCACACTGGTGTGGCTCAGGATTCTAGGCTGACTACAGAGGTTGTGGGGGTGTGAGCAGACACTGTGGTGTCGCATCTATTGAAAAACAGATTCAACTCGTTAGCTCTATCCTCACCACCCTCAGCTCCCCTGCTGTTGGTTGGCCTGAATCCAGTGATGGTCTTCATGCCCCTCCACACCTCTCTCATGCTGTTCTGCTGGAGTTTCCACTCCAGTTTTCTCCTGTAATTGTCCTTAGCCTCTCTGATCTTGTCCTTTATTAACACCTGGACCTTCCTCACCTCCTCTTTATTGCCCCCTCTGAAAGCCCTCTTTTTGTTGTTGAGGAGGGCTTTGATGTCCTTAGTCACCCACGGCTTGTTATTTGGGTAACAATGAACAGTCTGAGTTGGAACAATGGAGTCGGTGCAGAAAGTTATGTAGTCTGTGATACACTCAGTTAGCCCATTGATGTCCTCAGCGTGAGGCTCACAGAGTGTCTCCCAGTTGGTCACCTCGAAACAGTCCTGTAGTTCCGCTAAGGCCTCCTCTGACCACCTCCTAACGCTCCTCGTGGTCACAGGTTCCCTCCTCACAATTGGCACATAGCGGGGGTGAGGTGAATCAGGTTATGATCTGACCTACCAAGTGGGGGGAGGGAGGAGGAGCTGTATGCATCCTTTACATTAGCATACAATAGGTCTAGAATTTTTTCTCCCCTGGTCGGACAGTCCACATATTGTCTGAAGGTTGGTAGTGCATTGTGCAGTGATACATGGTTGAAGTCACCCGAGATCACAATAAAGGCACTCGGGTGCTGAGTCTGTAACCGGGCTATGGCAGAGTGAATAGTGTCACATGCAGCTGTGGGGTTAGCAGAGGGAGGAACATAAACAGCCACCAAGATGACGTGAGAGAATTCCCTGGGTAAATAATACGGCCTGAGTCCAACAGCACACAGTTCAATGTCTGGGCAACAAATCCTTTCTTTGATTGTTATGTTGGCAGGGTTACACCACCGGTTGTTAACTAAAACAGCATGCCCACCTCCTTTCCGCTTACCGCTAGCGATGCTGTCCCTGTCCGCCCGAACAGTGTGGAAGCCTTCCAGGGAAGCATTCTCGTCGGTAATGTCCTGGTGCATCCATGATTCAGTGAAACACATCAGGCTACACTCGCGGTATTCCTTCTGACTCCGTACCAGTGCTGAGAGCTCGTCGATTTTATTCGCTAAGGATCGCACATTTCCCATTACGATAGACGGCAGACACGGTTTATACCTCCTCCTCGCTTCGAGCCTCCACTGTCTCACCGTCTCCTTCTTTTTTCTCTTCTGTCCTTGACCTCTGCATCCCCGATGTGTTTTTCTCCAAATTTCAGCTGGTACTTCTGCGGGTCTGGCCAGCGAGCCGGCCGGCATCAGGGCGATATGCTGATCTCCTGAGTAAACAGTCCGTACGTGTAGGAGATGTGCCGCAGTCCCGTTCCTTAATAAAAGTAATAGTTCCACGGCCACCAGAAGAACAAAAACTCTCTCAATCCACATGATTGGGTGAAAGATAATAAACGGATGAAAATACAAGTCAGAAAAAAATAAAGAATACGTAAGAAAACAGAGCTAAACTAAGAGAAAAAGCAGGAGTGACTGCAACAGGCTGCACGCTGGTTGGCGCATGCGCACTATATATTGAAGCATCTGTGGAGATTTTTGTGGGTTTTGATGGATCAAAGAATGTCAGGACTGGCTCTGTAGTTGCAGTTTCCTTTAATTTCTTCCACACTGTTACATCCTGTGAGGCTGTGGGAGTGTTTGGGTGGGGTGTTTGCCCGTTCTCCCTGCCTCCTCCTCTCTTGCCACTCCTACTCCCTCTGTCTCTCTCACTCTCCTCTCTCCCCAGGACACAGCTGCTCTTGATTAGCCTCGTTTCCCACCTGACTCCAGTCAGCAATCACCCCTGAGGCTATTTAAACTGGAGATGAGCTATGAGCAGGGTGGTTTTTTTCCCTCTGTGGCTCTACACGGTTTTGTGCTAGGTTTTTGGACAGACAGCCTCCTTCTGACTAGTGAGTAGACGGGCTTGTGGGCCCTGAGAGTGTCTCCCAGTGGTGAGGAGTAAAGTAGGAAGTGTGGGAAGTGCCTCCCTTCTTTGTTTAGTAGTTTTTTTTTGCCTTTTGTTGCCGCGAGTGTTTCCTGTGTTTCTTTGGCATTAAAGGTAAAACGGCGTTGCTCGCTCTTTAAGTTAATGTCGTTTGTAATATACCTATATCATTTGTCATAAAACTATATTAATACAGAACAACTCTGTCTGTTTTCCTTTTCATTCTGTTTCCGGCTTCATTTGTTACTGGTCCCCTCACTCGCATGCCTAGACCCCTTCAGGGGGAACGTAACAATGTGGGGGCTCGTCTGGGATATGAATGGAGGGAACAGCAATTCAGTATTAGTGAGTTGTTTGCCGGTGGCTTCCTGTAGGAAGAGGGATTTGCATGAGGTGGCATCATTATATAGCATTTCTGTCTCCACGGCTCTGCGTAAGGCTGAGCTGAAAGCTGCTCTTGTGTCTGGCTTGGTGGAGAAAGGGATAGTGGCCTTGCCAGTGTCTGCCGGTCCACTTGAGCATGGTGCCAGCTCAAGCTTTAGGTCCATCGGTGTCTACACCTGTTGCTCAGGGGCTGCCTGAGGACCCACCCATGACATTGCCTCGCTTTGAACCTCTCTCCATTGAATCAAGTGTAGGCTCGAAGCAGGATGCTAAGCTCCGTGTACGCCTGGCTCGTCTCCAGTTGGAAAAGGAGGATCATGAGAGGGAGTTCCAGTTAAGGAAGGAGTTGGAGCTTAAGCGTTTTGAGGCAGAGCTTGCCAGAGCCAGGGAGGTTGAATTGAAAAAGGTGGAGGCGGAGACAACTGTCAAGTTGCGACAGCTGGAACTCCAGCAGGCTTCCCTTCCTCCGACTGCCTCCATTCGCCAGGCAGACACACCGTTTGATGTAGGGAAAAACAGTTGTCTGGTTCCGGTGTTCCGAGATACTGAGGTTGACAGCTACTTTGAATCGTTTGAACGGATAGCCACAGCTTTGCACTGGCCACGGGATTCGTGGGCTATTTTGCTACAACGTAAGCTGGCAGGTAAGGCTCAGGAAGTTTGTTCCTCGCTGTCAGCTGAGGACAGCCTGGACTATGATAAGCTGAAAAGTGCTATCCTGCTGGCTTATGAGCTGGTCCCAGAAGCCTATAGGCAGCATTTCCGGGGGTTGAAAAGGGGACAGGGTCAGTCCTATCTTGATTTTGCCAGGGAAAAAGGTGTTCTTTTCGATCGGTGGTGTGCGGCCTGCAAAGCCACTGACCTGGCTTCGATCCGGGAACTAATGCTCATAGAGGAATTTAAGAACTGCATTGCCGAGCGCATTGCAGTATATATTAATGAACAAACGGTTTCCTCACTACAGCAGGCGGTGACATTGGCTGATGAGTTCGGGCTCGTCCACAAAACCAGTGTCAGCAGGTATGACAGACGCGATGCCCCAGTAAAGGCTAGTGAGGTGTCAGTTGCAAAGCACCCAAAGTGTGAGGTACTTGTGTCTCGTCCCAAGGCAGACCAGAAGTGTTTTTTCTGTTTTAAGTCTGGCCATTTGATCGCAGATTGTGAAGCTTATAAACGGAAACAATCAGTCTCGACTCCACGTAAACCAAAAGGGGTGGGGCTGATTAAAACCATGCCTCCTGTTAGTAGGCCCCCCTCCCCTGAGACCCCGGATGAGTGTTTTAAGCCCTTCATTTTTAAGGGGACAGTTTCGCTGTCTGGTAAGCCCGAGGACAAGCGTGAAGTGACCATTCTGCGTGATACCGGTGGCTCACAGTCCCTCATGCTAGCCAGTGTGCTTGAATTTGATGAGAAGTCTGACTGTGAGGCTAGCATCATTGTGAGAGGTGTTGGGATGAGTTTTGTGCCTGCTCCCCTCCATCGTATTTGTGTGCAGAGTGAGCTGGCGAGTGGTTTCTTTTCAGTGGGTGTGCGGCCTTCTTTCCCGATTAATGGGGTGGATTTTATAATGGGAAATGATATCGCGGGTGGGAAAGTTTATCCTGCCCTGAGGTGACCGACAATCCTGTTATAGAGCCTGTGTTAGATGCCCTCAGCCAGCAGCACCCGGATGTGTTCCCGGTGAGCGTTCTGACTCGTTCACGTGCCCAGCAACAAGGTGGGGGAGTTGATTTGTCAGAATCAGTGATTGGCTCTATTCTAGAGAAGGATGTGATGCCCTGTACTGCTGAGGGAGATAATGGAGCCTTAGAGTCGGCTCAAAGTGTGGTTGAGCCAGCTCCTGAGTCTGGAGCTCCTTTTCTGCTCACCCTGGAAGCACTTGTGAAGGTTTAGAAAGAAGACCCTTCATTAGTTAAGTGTTTTACCGCTGCAGCTCAGGATAAGGGTGGTGAGGGGAGCAAGAAGCAGACATTTTTCGTTTGGGAAGGTTTATTGATGTGCAAGTGGACCCCAAGGCCTGGAGAAGACTGGAGTACAGTGCGACAGATAGTGGTTTCGACAAGTATGCAGCAGCATGTGCTACAGTTACCACATGATCATGCATGGTCAGGTCATTTGGGTGTCACTAAAACGTATGACCGTATACTGCAGCATTTCTTTTGGCCGGCAATGAAAGCAGATGTAGTGCAGTTTTGTAACACCTGTCACACTTGCCAGCTTGTCGGTAAACCGAACCAGGCGGTGCCCCCCGCCCCTCTACGTCCTATCCCTGCTGTCGGTGAACCATTTGAGAATATCCTGGTAGACTGTGTTGGCCCCTTACCAAAGACGCTGGCAGGGAATCAGTTCTTGTTAACCATAATGTGTGTGTCCACTCGATTCCCCCTAGGCAATTCCGCTGCGGAGAATCACAACAGCAAGCATTACCAAAGCACTAGTCAGATTCTTTACCACCTTTGGCCTCCCGAAAACTGTGCAGACAGATCAGGGCACCAATTTCATGTCCAGGGATTTTAAACGGACTTTACAATCCTTTGGAGTTTCTCATTCTGTGTCTAGTGCTTATCACCCAGAGTCACAAGGTGCACTTGAGCGGTGGCATCAAACTCTCAAGGTAATGTTGAGTAAGTATTGCCATGACACAGGAAAAAGCTGGGATGAGGGGGTCCCTTTTGTATTGTTCGCTATGCGTGATGCAAAGCAGGAGTCTACCTGCTACCCTGGTGTTTGGCCATGATGTGCGGGGTCCACTAAAGGTGCTGAAGGAGAGTTTTCTCAGCGGTTGTGTGCCCAAAACTAATGTGGTGCAGTTTGTAAAAACATGCAAGGACAGGTGGCAACGGGCTACTTTGTTAGCAAAAGAGGCTCTCTGTGTATCCCAGGCAAACATGAAAAGACGATTTGATCAAAAAGCAGTGGAAAGACAGTTCCAGCCTGGGGACAAAGTTCTTGTGTTGTTGCCCGTGCCTAGTTCTGCCCTCATGGCTCATTTCTCAGGCCCCTATGTGATAGTGAAAAAAGTGTCTGACACCAACTATATTCTCAACACCCCAGAACGCAGAAGGAAGACTCGCCTATGCCATGTTAACATGCTGAAACCATACCATACCAGAGACACCAGCATGACAGAACCATCAGACACCGCTGGGACGGCTGTCCCCGGTCCAGTCCCTGTAACCCTGCTAAGTGTAGAAGTTAAGGGTGATGATGATCTGGGTACCCTTTCTGAGGGACAGCAATGTGGGCGGTTGTCAAATTCTGTTTTTTTAGCTAAAGCCGAGACCCACCTGTCTCATCTTCCTCCGTCCCAGTGACGTACCCTCCCGTACCAATGTTTGTGAGCGTGACATTGATGTTGGTGACGCAGCCCCAATCAAGCAGCATGCATACCGCTGCCCCATCGCCAAACGTGAGGTGATGAAAAAGGAAGTTGAGTACTTAGTAGAAAACGGCTTGGCACAACCTAGTTGTAGCCCCTGGAGCTCCCCATGTCTACTGATGCCTAAGTCTGATGGCACACCCCTTTTCTGCACAGATTATCTGAAGGTAAATGCTGTAACGGTCTCTGACTCGTTTCCGCTTCCTCGTATGGAAGACTGCATCGACAGCATAGGCCCTGACAAATTCATCACCAAACTCGATCTCCTTAAAGGCTACTGGCAGGTGCCTCTCACTTCCAGAGCTTCAGATATTTATGCATTTGTCACCCCTGACCACTTCATGCAATATACAGTAATGGCCTTTGGCATGAAAAATGCCCCAGCTACCTTTCAACGTTTGATGCAGTTGGTGTTGGGAGATGTGCCCTGCCCCAGTGCAATGTGTATTTAGATGATGTAGTGCTATACACAGACACGTGGGCAGATCATATGTCCCTCCTGAGGACAGTGTTCCAGCGGCTAGCCGAGGCCTCGTTGACCCTCAATCTCGCTAAATTTGAGTTTGGTAAGGCAACCGTCACTTACCTGGGTAAGCAGGTGGGGTCTGGGCAGGTCCGCCCGGTGGAGGCGAAGATTGCTGCAATCCTGGACTACCCGATTCCAACCACCAGACGGGAACTAAGGCGGTTCCTAGGTATGACCGGATATTACCGGTGTTTCTGTAAGAACTTTTCTGTGGTCGTGACTCCGCTAACCAAACTGTGTAGCCCCAAACTGCCTTTTGAATGGTCAGTTGAGTGCCAGCATGCCTTTGAGTCAGCAAAATCCCTCCTGTACAGCACCCCTGTCTTGGCAGCTCCTAACTTCTTTCGACCCTTTAAGCTAGAGGTCGACGCCAGTGCCACCGGAGCCGGGGCTGTTCTACTGCAGGATGACGAGGGGGGTGTGTGCCATCCGGTCTGTTACTTCTCTGCGAAGTTCAAACACCATCAGCTGAACTACTCTACCATAGAGAAGGAAGCCTTAGCTCTGCTTCTAGCTCTGCAGCATTTCGCAGTGTATGTGGGCTCCAGCGCTTCCCCGGTGACCGTATTCACAGATCACAATCCGCTAGTTTTTCTGAACCGGATGTACAACCACAACCAGCGACTGATGCGCTGGGCACTCCTGACCCAGGACTATAATCTGGTGATCAAACACAAAAAAGGTACTGACAATATAGTGGCTGATGCACTCTCACGCAGCTCACAATAAGGTGTTGTTGTTGTTGTTTTGGTAGAGCTTTAATGTAAGGGGCGGGGGGGGGGGGGGGATGTTACATCCTGTGAGGCTGTGGGAGTGTGTGGGTGGGTCCCCGCCTCCTCCTCTCTTGCCACTCCTACTCCCTCTGTCTCTCTCACTCTCCTCTCTCCCCAGGACACAGCTGCTCTTGATTAGCCTCGTTTCCCACCTGACTCCAGTCAGCAATCACCCCTGAGGCTATTTAAACTGGGGATGAGCTGTGAGCAGGGTGGCTTTTTTTCCCTCTGTGGCTCTACACGGTTTTGTGCTAGGTTTTTGGACAGACAGCCTCCTTCTGACTAGTGAGTAGACAGGCTTGTGGGCCCTGAGAGTGTCTCCCAGTGGTGAGGAGTAAAGTAGGAAGTGTGGGAAGTACCTCCCTTCTTTGTTTAGTAGTTTTCTCGTCTTTTGTTGCCGCGAGCATTTTCTTTGTTTCTTTGGCATTAAAGGTAAAACGGCGTTGCCGGCTCTTTAAGTTAATGTCGTTTGTAATAAACCTATATCATTTGTCATAAAACTATATTAATACAGAACAACTCTGTCTGTTTTCCTTTTCATTCTGTTTCCGGCTTCATTTGTTACTGGTCCCCTCACTTGCATGCCTAGACCCCTTCGGGGGGAACGTAACACACACTTTCTCATGCCGTCCACTTGAACACTGTGTTGTGCTGTAGCAGCTCCCTTAGGCACGCTGTCTTGGAGGTAAGATTAGGAATGAACTTACCCAGAAAGTTAATCACCCCCATTGCTCGAAAGACACCTTTTTTGTCAGGGGGTGCAGGCATATCCAATATGGCTTGTACCTTTGACTGATCAGGTTCCACCCCTTCACTTGTGACCTTATCTCCCAAGAAAGCCATCTCTGAAACACCAAAGAGGCACTTGTCTCTATTCAGTTTAAGTCCATTCTGTTCAACTCTCCATAAAAGTTTCTCCAGCCTTTCATCATGTTGTTGCCTTGTATTTCACCAGACTACGAGGTCATCTATGTAGACTCTGGTGCCTTCCAGCCCTTCGATCAGGGACTCTATTGCCTTGTGGAAGATCTCTGGTGCTGATTTAATTCCAAATGGGAACCTCAAGAAACATTTAGATCTTTGGGATCAAGGCAGACTCTCAAGGCACCTGTATTCTTTTGCTTGACACGTGATAGCGTTCACCCAGTCTGTGGGCTCTTCCACTTGTTCAATGACACCCATTTGAGTCATTCTTTCAAGCTCTTTTTTCAAACTTGCCCATAATGGAGCAGGCACTCTCTTTAGGGCATGCACCACCGGCACAGCATCATCCTTGAGCTGGATTTAGTAGGTGTAAGGCAATGTTACATGTCCCTTGAAGACTGAAGGAAATTTACTGATAATGTCTGAACTTCCTTAATCCTCTTGGTGGTCCAGTCTTTTGCCTTGTTTGGCCACTTTCATGTCATCAGTATTAATCTGATAGATCCTCTTTACTAGTCCTAAGTCCTCAGATGTTTTATCTCCTAAAAGTGACTCGTGTCCATCAGGCATAATGGTGAACAAAATGTTATGTTTTTTGCCTCTTGCTGTCACTTTAAGTCTGCATCCACCTTTTGTTTGTATTGGCTGGTTATTGTAGGCCGTCAGAGGTGCGACTTTCTCTGTAAATCTTCTAGGCTTCTCAGTCAGTGCCTTGAAATCCTTCTCACTGATCAAGTTAGCTTTGGCCCCTGTGTCAATTTTAAATGACACAATTGACTAACAGTGGAGCATTTATCATTCTGTGACCGAACCAACACTTTGGCAAGTGTTAATTCTTGAAGACAATTCTTGCATTGACATCTTCTTTATGTGACACCATCTTAATGAAAAATGTTTCACTTAGATCACTGCTGTCATCATTGTCTTCCTGCACAGTGTGTATTTTTTGTCCCTTCTTCTTGGAGAGACACATTTTTGCATAATGGTTTTGTCCTTTACATTTTACACATTTTTTTTCCAGATGCGGGATATTGTTTTGGTCTGTGTTTCTCTCCACATCTCTTGCAAGTGAACATTTCATTGTCATGCGTTTTGTTTTTGTTGTCGTTCTTTTGAATTTACTCCATGGCTTTCTTTTAATCGACACTGCATTCACTGCCTCATTTTCTTGGTACGCTGCTCCTTGAACAGGTTCTCTAAAAGTCAGTACATGCTGTCGTGCTAGCTCACTGGCTTGACTTATCTTTAGGCAAGGCAAGGCAAGTTTATTTATATAGCACAATTCAACAACAAGGTGATTCAAAGTGCTTTACAGAGACATTTATGACGGCCAGTGGGCTGGCCTTGTGTTTTGCTTTTTCTGTTACCTGTTTCTTGCAGGAAGGTGGAGCTGACCCAATTACAGATGCAGCACACCTGAGGAGGCCAGTCCCAGTGCATATAAAGACACTTTGACTGAACCAGCTCGGGCTCTCTCGCTCTGACTGGCTCTGTCTCTGGCTCCCGTCTTGTTCATTTGGAAGTTTCAGTTATGGCTGTTATGTCCTTTAAATTGTGTTTAAGTTACTTTACCTTATTTTCATTAAATATGTCTTACAGCCTTTAGAAGTCTGTGTGTCGTCTCCCATTTGTTTGTCACTTCCTATGAGCCGGGTTGTGACAAATGGAGGCTCGTCTGTGCAATTAACCTGGTTTGGTAAGCTTTCTCACGTTTGGTTGTTTGAGAGCTGGTCTGTTGCATCTAGTGTTGTTTGGTTTCATTTGTTTAGGTGACTTTGTCTAGTTGTGTCTTGGCTGGGTCTTGCCTTGTAGGCTGTTGTTGAGTTAGTTGCTGATGCGTTTGGTTATTTGTGGTGGTTTGATGTTCTGGGTTTGCTGTGTGTTTTGTTTGGGAGGCCATTTTGTTAGGGGGATTGAGTGGAGACATCATGTTAACACTGGTGTTTTGCTATAGGCTTAGGTTTGGTGGAGCTAGTGTTGATGTGCTGTCTTGAGTAAACTTTGGAGCGTATGAGCTGTGTTGATTATTGAATGTGCATAAGTTAAAACCAGTGCTTTCCCTGTTAGGTTGAAGGAGTGTTTCTCTCTTGAGACTCATTCATTGACATTTCTGTTGCGGTGAACACGGTTAGAGCAGCTGGCTCTAACATTAAAAACAAATAGCATGATTTAAATTTGATACAAACAAACAAAACAGTATATAAAATCAGAACAGTAGATAAAATCAGTAGTTAAAATATAAGTTTTGAAATTTAAGCTTAAAAGTGTGGATTTGGTGTTTTATTTAAATGCAGCTGAGAACAGGTGAGTCTTCAACCTGGATTTAAATAAACTGAGTGTTTCAGCTGATCTGAGGCTTTCTGGGAGTTTGTTCCAGATATATGGAGCATAAAAGCTGAATGCAGCTTCTCCGTGTCTGGTTCTGACTCTGGGAACTGATAAAAGACCGGATCCAGATGACCTGAGGGATCTGGAAGGTTCATACTGGGTCAGGAGGTCACTGATGTGTTTTGGTCCTAAACCATTCAGAGCTTTATAGACCAGCATCAAAACTTTAAAGTTCTATCCTCTGACAGACAGGCAGCCAGTGTAAAGACCTCAGAGCTGGACTGATGTGGTCCACTTTTCTGGTCTTAGTGAGGACTCGAGCAGCAGAGTTCTGAATGAGCTGTAGTTGTCTGACTGATATTTTTTTTTTTTTTTTTTAGGTAGCCCTGTAAAGATGCTGTTACAGTAATCAAGCCTACTAAAGATGAATGCATGGTCTAGTTTTTCCAGGTCCTGTTGAGACATCAGATCTTTTAGCCTTGAAATATTCTTGAGGTGATAGTAAGCTGATTTTGTTAATGTCTTAATGTGTTTTTCTAAGTTTAGGTCTGCATCCATCACTACACCCGAATTTCTCGCCTGGTTTGTGGTTTTTAGGTATATAGATTGAAGTTCTCTGGTGACCTGTAATCGTTTTCCTTTGGCACCAAAGACTATTACTTCAGGTTTGTTTTTGTTTAGCTGGAGAAAACTGTGGCACAACCAGTCATTACAACCAGCCTGTACAAGGCCTCGGTCTCCTGGTGACATTGTGATATATATTTGTGTCTCATCTGCATAGCTATAAAAGTTTATTTTGTTGTTCTTTATAATCTGTGCCAGTGGGAGCATGTAAATGTTAAACAGAAGGGGTCCCAAGATGGAACCTTGGGGAACTCCACATTCAATTCAATTTCAATTCAATTTTATTTATATAGCGCCAAATCACAACAAAAGTCGCCTCAAGGCGCTTTATATTGTACAGTAGATCGCACAATAATAAATACAGAGAAAAACCCAACAATCATATGACCCCCTATGAGCAAGCACTTTGGCGACGGTTAAAAGGAAAAACTCCCTTTTAACAGGAAGAAACCTCCAGCAGAACCAGGCTCAGGGAGGGGCGGGGCCATCTGCTGCGACCGGTTGGGGTGAGAGAAGGAAAACAGGATAAAGACATGCTGTGGAAGAGAGACATGTGATACTTGTCTGCTCAGATGTGAAGTTACCTATTGATACAAAGTATTTCCTGTTTTCTAAGTATGGTTTGAACCAGTTTAGTACAGTTCCTAAAAGACCTGCCCAGTTCTCCAGTCGTTTGAGTAATATGTTGTGGTCAACTGTATCAAATGCTGCACTGAGATCCAGTAAAACTAACACTGACATTTTACCACTGTCTGTATTCAGACATATGTCAACAATCACTTTGGTCAGAGCGGTTTCAGTGCTGTGGTTCGGTCTAAAACCTGACTGGAAGGCATCATAGCAGTTATTCTGTTTTAAGAAATAATTGAGCTGTTGAGAAACTGCTTTTTCAATGATCTTACTTAAAAATGGGAGATTTGAGTTCGGCCTGTAGTTGTTCATTTGTGTCTTGTCAAGATTGTCCTTTTTCAGTATAGGTTTTATTACAGCAGTTTTTAGTGGTTCTGGAAACACACCTGATATTAAAGAAAAGTTGACGAGCTGTAACAGGTCTGACTCAAAAGTCTTTGAGAACTTTTTGAAAAAACTTGTTGGCAGGACATCTAAACAGCAAGAGGAGGAGTTCAGTTGACCTAAGATGTCCTCCAGGTCTTTTAACAGGGTGAAACTGTTTCATGGTGTTTAAACAGTTTTTCTGTGGACACAGTACATATCCTGGATCTGCTGTTGATGTACCAATTGCTTGTCTAATCTTTTGGATTTTTTCTGTGAAGAATTTGGCAAAGTCATTGCAGGCCATGGTCGAGTGAAGTTCCGCTGCCACTGACACAGGAGGGTTTATTAGCTTGTCAACTGTAGAAAATAAGACCCGAGCATTATGACTGTTTTTAGTGATGATGTCAGAGAAGTAGGACCTCCTTGCACTCCTCAGTTGTAGATTATAATTGTGAAGTTTCTCTTTATAGATGTCATAATGAACCTGGAGGTTTGTTTTTCTCCATCTATGCTCAGCTTTCCTACACTCTCTTTTTTTCATTTTTCACCAGTGTGGAGTTTCTCCATGGACACTTTTTCCTTCCAGAGATAACCTTCACCTTAATGGGAGCAATAGTGTCCATTACGTGTTAATGGGAA
This sequence comes from Pelmatolapia mariae, assembly GCF_036321145.2. Lineage (NCBI taxonomy): Eukaryota > Metazoa > Chordata > Actinopteri > Cichliformes > Cichlidae > Pelmatolapia > Pelmatolapia mariae. The sequence continues at coordinate 1,584 of NW_027052285.1, read as the reverse complement.
GACCTGGTTAAAGATCTCACTACTGTATTCAGTTATACTACGTTTTGTGATCACTGCTGTTGATATATTTGTGTGGGCTGAAATTTTACTTTCAAAGAAAACACAGTGATGATCAGACAGGCCACATCAGACACAGTAACGTTTGAAATGCTCAGGCCCTTGGAGATTAGTAGGTCAAGAGTGTGTCCTCTATTATGTGTGGCCTCTGTTACATGCTGAGTCAGCCCAAAATTACCCAGAGTGTTACTGAGGTCTTTAGTCCTTTTGTCCTGAGGGTTGTCCACATGGATGTTAAAATCCCCAGCAATAATTACACAGTCAAAATCAACACAGATCACAGACAGCAGTTCACTGAGATCATTAAAAAAGTCTGTGCAGTATTTGGGAGGGTTTTACATTAAGAAACACAGCTTTGGATGGGGCCTTCAGCTGTAAAGCCACATATTCAAAAGACTGAAAACTTCCAGGAGATAGCTGCTTACACTGAAATGATTCATTAAATAAGACAGCAACCCCTCCTCCTCTCCTGCTCACCCTGGCATCACTGATAAAACTGTAGTTAGGAGGGGTCATCTTGATTATAGCACTTTCCAGCATTAGTTCTATTTCCCTCAACAGTTTCTCTCGGAGCTTCTTCTCATTAGTTCCAAACACTATTTGATCTCTTATCATAGAATCTCTGAAATCACCAAAATTACAGGACTGAGCTTTAATCTTGAGGTCTGTGAGAAAGAATCAAATGACTCACCCTGTTGTTGCAAGCGTGAGCGAAAGACGTATCTCTCGTAAGTTTCATTTTTCTTTGACAGACAGTGGTTGTCAAATTTCTTCATGACTTCATCAAAGTAATCTTTGTCCTCAGGCTGAGCAAACACAAAAGTGTTGAAGACCTCTCTTGCTTCTGTGCCGGCGATGGTGAGCAGCATGGCTATTTTTCTTTCATCTGCCTGTCGCTCCACTCCGACAACCACAATATACAGTTTGAACTGCTGTTTGAAAGTCCTCTAACTTGCATCCACATTTCCAGTCAGTTTCAATGGATTTGGCAGTTTTATTGCATCCATCTAGTTGTGTTGATTCTTATTCTTGACCCCTCTCCTGGTACCATGTAATGTTCTTATTCCTCTATGAATATAACATCAAGAATTGCGCTTTGTGCTAGCTTCAGCTAGCTTATTGTTTATTGTTTTCTACTTGCGATCAATTTCTTCTTCTATTCTATATATCTAATTGGTTCCAGAGCAGCCCCTGTGGTTAGCTTCCTCAATAGAAAATATCATTACAATCTCCTAACAACAATGATAAGAAAAATAAACTGGGCCAATATAGCATGTTTGTTAATACAGGGGTACACATGTTAATGTGATCTCTGGTCTCCCACTTAGAGACACAGGTCTCCGAGTGTCCAGCATTCAGAAAGCAACCTGAGGACACTCTTCGTGTGAGAGAAAATCTGCTCACATAGATATGTAGAGCCAAGAACTGTCAATAAGGCCTCTGCAATGTTCTGAAGACAGTTAAACTTGTCAGGTAGTGATGTCCAGCAGGTGAAAATGCAGATCTACTGAACACGCAGCTGTGGAT
>NW_027052284.1:0-23891 GCF_036321145.2 Pelmatolapia mariae | reverse complement strand
TTGAGTGTCATAAAAAGCACACTTACTCTCTGATAAACAGTTTAATTACACTGAATGATAGTTTGCTAACTCTTCAGGTCTAGCGATGTTTTATCTACTTTAGAGAACCGCAGGTAAAAGAACGGGAGGTAAAAGAGGATAAGAGCAGCAGAGGCAATGAGCAGCTAACAGAGGCTAACAACAGATAAAAGAGGCTAAGAGCAGCTAACAGAAGCTATGAGCAGCTAACAGAGGCTATGAGCAAGTAAAAGAGACTAAGAGCAGCTAACATAAGCTAATAACAATTAACAGAGGCTAACAACACGTAAAAGAGGATAAGAGCAGCAAACAAAGTCAATGAGCACCTAACAGGGGCTAACAACAGGTAAAACAGGCTATGATCAGCTAACGGAGGCTAACAAAAGATAAAAGAGCGTAAGAGCACCTAACAGAGGCTAACAGCAGGTAAAAGAGGATAGGAGCAGCAAACAGAGGCTAACAGCAGGTAAAAGAGGATAAGAGCAGCTAATAGTGGCAAAAACTGTAGCACTTACTGAGAGAGAGGTTCAGTATATCCTCAGCAGGTCACCTCAATATCACTGTGATGTGAGTTATTGACTTGTATCAAACTCCTTCAACAAAGTTTTACAGCCTCCTTCAGAGTAAACAAATACGTACACCAGCTGAGGTAAACAGTAAACATACAGCTTATACTCGCAGATAAACAGCGGCCACCCCCGATTACTATTCCCTCTAATTGCATTTGGAGAGTTGACTGCAATTTACTGAGATCGAGTGGTGAGATTTTACAAATTGTAATTTTAAGGCATATTTTTTCACAAGAGCACTAGTCTGCACAGCTTTTGTTAAAATGCTGAATGCATTTTTTTTTGTTTAGATTTGAACTACCCGATGATCTTTCTTTCTCTCTTTTCCCTCAATATTTAATTATTTTTTTTTTAACAAAACTTTATCTAAGACTTCCAAACTACAGTCAATGGAAGGAAGAGTTTCACATCTATATAAAGGGAGAGCTTTTCCCTTTCCACCTGTCAGCTTTAAGGTGGACTGGCCTTAAAGGTGGAGTACCTTGATACTTAAGTGATACACCTGACTACTGGTTACTTTGAGTTGGTATGCAAGTACCATTTCATCTAATCAACACAGCTTTACAGTTCACATTCTCCGTTGTTTTCTGGTCCTTTCTCTTCCTTCCTGTTTTCTCTCTCCCTTTATGTCTGCTTCTCTTGCTGTCTTGACACTCTTACACTCCATCATTAACCTCCCACACTACCAGTGGGTGCTTTGTAGAGTTCTCTGTGTAATTATAGTAATTAGTCTGGGTAATATCTACTGACACACATAGACACAAACACGCATGTACGTACTCACAATATCCCACATGCGACATACAAAGAAGCCAAGAGCTCTTCACACCTAGAGGATTGTTGGATTTCTCTAGCAGAAAACTGAAAGATTTATTCTGACTTTATTACTGCATCAGCTCAACGTATATTGTTAAGCAAAGTATATTGTTAAGCACATATATTTGTTCAGGTTTTACCCAGCTGCAATTATTTAGTATTTTCCTTATAGTTAGCTCTGTGCTCTTTGATTACATGCTGACTAAAATGCTCTCCAATGATCAATTTACTGTTTTGATGGTTTTAATATGAGCTAAGAATTAATCCAACATATAATCATTTTGGAAATATATTTAAAGTTATATCATTTTTTGCCTATGCAAAATCCTCTTATTAGACGGATTCATGGTAATATTCACTTGGCAAGTGATCATTAATGCCAAAATGATAATTTGACTTAATAATTTGACTTAATTTAAACTTTGTTAATCAAAGTTGTTTTATTTGACAAAGTGACACACTGATAAATTCGAAGAGCCCAACTCTGCAGCTCTCATAGCATTTTAGTATCTTTCAGTTGACTGTTTTGGTTTTACATTCAGTTATCCTTCATCACCTCTGCTTTCTCAGATTCAAATATTTCTTCATTTTCGAAGAAAGAACTTGAAGGTTTTGGTCTGTTGAGCCAAACAAATACTCCAAATTGTTTTGTTTTTTCAAAAGCGGATCTAATATTTAGTTGCATTGCTATTTGATGAATTATATTGGAACAGACAGCAAAAACGTCATTGGGAACACCTGTTCAACTGCTTGTCAAGACAAATATTTAATCAGCCAATCATATGACCAAGACAACCAGCTAAAGTCCAAAGTGAGCATCAGAATGGGGAATAAAGTTTATTAAAGTGGCATGTTTGTTGGTGCCAGTTTGGCTGAGTATTTAAGAAACTGCTGATCTATTGAGACTATCTCTAGAGTTTACAGAAAATGGTCTGAAAAAGAAAAAATATCCAGTGAGTAGTACTACTCTGTTGGGAGGTGAGCAATGACTCAAAAATGCCTTATTGATGCCAGAGGTCAGAGGAGAAGACTGCTTCAAGCTAGGAAGCAAACAGTAACTCAGTAACTCTTGTTAAAACCAAGGTATGCAGAAGAGCACATCTGAATGCACAACATGTCGAACCAGGAAACAGATGGCTACTGCAGCAAAAGACCACGCTACTCCTGTCAGAAAAGAACAGGAAACTAACGCTACAACTGAACAATAGAAGGCTGCTTGGTCTGATCAGCCTTGATTTGTGCTGTGATGGCAGGTTAGCCCTGTGACAGATTGACAGCCTGTCAAAATGCCACAGCCTACCTAAGTATTGAAGAATTGAGGGGGTTTGAGGGTAAAAGAGGGTCCAAACTAGTACTAGCAAGGTGTACCTAATAATGCATCCAGTGAAAACGACACATGTGAACAGTACCTGACAGAGACTGCTGACGTTGGAAGTCATACAGAAGAAGTAAACTAAATCCTTCTGTGCATGCCAAAACTCTGACGGAAGTGATGCGTAACCATTCAGCTACCAGCTGGCTGTCAATCACAGCTAATGTCTGGAGGTGGGCAGCTCCTAAGGCAGCCAGAGCATCTGCTGGTGGGTGTGGCCTCTGTGACCTGAAAATTTCTGCTCCTGATTAGACCACGTCGGTCCTGGATGGACTCTCATTTTAGCCCGCTGTTGCTCTTTCTGCTCGAGGCTTTGAAATGAGCAAAGAAAAGATGAGGGTTCATCTCTTCCTTTCCACCAATGTATATACCTACTTATCTTACTTTTCTGTGACAGTCAAGTATAAGCCTTGTGAGAGTAAATATTACATTTTATGTCATTCAGATTCATCAGATGTGCTGGGACAATCCGGACTCATACTATCGCAGTGCTTCTATTGAAAGATTCACCATGATACAACTGTCTCCAAACGCATAGTTAATGAAAGAGACTGATACTGGATGGAAATTTTGAAGCAGAGAAAGAGAGAGAGAGAGAAAAAAAGAAAATGAAACAGAGAAAAAAGTGAGAAACTAACTTATACATGAGCTGGCCTTTCCTTTCCACTTAGAAAAAAAAAGCATGCACAGCCGGCAGCCTGGCAGAGCCTGCTCCTCCCTCCCCCCACCTGTTCTGCTTGCTGTGTTATTTGAATTTCACCAATGTGACAAGAAATGGAGCTGGCAGAAAGGGAAGGGCCAAGGCCATGATGCACACAACGCCCACCAGGCATTTCTTATGTCGCATTCAATATTCACAGTATTTAGTCTTTACAAAAAGCCTGCGGAGAGCAAGCCCGAGTGTCAGCTGATTGTCTGAACAATTTAGGCTTTTGTAGGTCTTAAAAGGGTTCTTTGATGTTGTGACTTTGAGAAAATACTATCCTATCACATATTCAGACACATAAAAGCTATTTTAAGCTCAACAAGAATTTGTGAGTAAATATGACCTAATTAAAATATGACATCTGCAGCATCTTTACTTTAAACACTGTGGGTCTGAAATCCACAAGTCTGCATAATGATTTAATCTGAGCATTTGTATTCTGTAAATGTCACAAGAATGGAATTTGTCTTCTGTTTATAGGTTTGTTTTTTGATTTTAGTTTTTATGCACTCATTGAAAAACTGGACCCAGAAGGTTTCCAGAGTTGCATACGTGGATGCTCAAACTCGTGCATACAGTTTCACACAGAGCATTTACTGTACAGGGGATGGTCTCCAGGCTTTCAGATAGCAGGATAAGGAGTGCGACTGGACTTAATTCAGACAGATAAGAGTTGAACATTGAGATAATCCTGTTTCAGCTCTATTACAAACAGCTAGTATATGTGCTTTTTCTCCAGGGCATAGACACATTGCTGCCATGGCCAAGTACTTGCCACCAGGAAAACCTTAAGTACTGACTCACTCTCTTAGACACAGAAAAAAAAACCCAAAACAAAACATGTAGAACAGCTTCTTTAGTCTAGCTTCAGTTATTTCTCTGTGGCAGAGAGAAATATTTTGCTCTCCAGGTGTGACTGGTTGTATCACTTTATCCAGCTGCAGTTATTTCCATGCACATCTTTACTGTATACAGAGATCTGATGAAGTACTGAGAGTAAACAAGTGAATAAAACTGTATTAAGAAGTGTTTTACTGCTTTTATCCCATTCTATTAATACTATTACTGCTTTTGACATCTTAGAAATTGGGCAGCTCTCAACTGCTCCAAAAATAATATTAAAAAAAATGAAACTGAATGCATAAAATGAAGTGCTCGTTTTTCTTAGCCTAGAATGGGCCTCTGAGGGGGTGACTGCACATTTAAGCTCAATCATTCTGCACACAGTAGCAGTGAGTCTAATTTCTTTTGTTATCTTTAACAGTAATCTACCAATTTTCATTTCTGAAAGTTTGAATAAATATTAAGATAACGACTATTGTTGTACTTGAATTTAAAAACAAAAACAAAAACAAAACCCAAACTGACTTCACAAAATCATTGTTTATGGTGATTTTGCTTTAGTAATTGGGATGGGACAAGGGTCCTAAAACTAAAACAGATGGTTTCATCTGGTTCACTACTGTAGCAGACTGTAATTCTTTGATGGATTACCATAACATTTTGTAAATACAGTACTGCACAAAAGTCTTATATCACCCCTCGTTTGTACAGATCTAATGAGCTTCAACACAACCTGAAGTCTCTTAGACACGCTTTTATGTAATTTCTTTAAGAAGTCTTCAGGAATAATTCTCCAGGCTTCTTGAAGGACAAGCTGTTTTCCTGGATGATCACACACTGTTGAGGTCCGGTTTTTGGGGAGGTCAGTCCATGACTGATACTTCCAGTTTTCCTTCTTTAGGTTAGCTTCTTGAGAGCTACTCTTCCACTGAGAAAATTTCTGATTCTTTGGGAATCAGCTTGTTGGTACAGAATTAACTATTTTACATCTGTCCAATTGTGTCATGTTTTGGCATTCTTGCATAGACTGTTCAGGACTTTCCTGAAAATGAATGGAAACGCAGCCAATGTCCAAAGAAAACCTTTGAAAGACCTTCCGAAAGTCTGGAGAACTATTGCTTGAGACTGCTTAAAAAGTAACAAAAAAATTCTGGCTCTTCAGAATAAAAATGTTAAAAAATTAGGGGTGACTCAAGACTTTTGCACATTCATGTACATTTAAGGTCCTTGAAGTTTACTTATGACCTGAATAGCTGTCTACAAATTAATCCACATGATTTTGTTAAAGGCTTATTGTATTTAATATATTAGCATTTGTCTCAAAGCACTAAGCTGTGTAAGTGCAATTTACCTGTGTGATGTTTCTATTTGAAACAATAAAAAAAAACCTTTCTGGTTCATTTCATCCGGAGTCTGTTTTGGTCTCGCTGGAGATTAACCAGAATGGAAAACTCCTCAAAGGTTTTTATCATGCCGGACTATAAACATCGCAGAGATATTTGATAGCAAAGTACATCAGAACTGTTAAAACAATAACTTCTTGGATTGTTTTTGGTAACAGTATGACTTGTGGTGTTTTTCCCACAGGCACCTTCATCTCAGCGTTCACGGTGCTGTGCGGCGCTCGCAGTGAGCTGATCTCAGAGCGAGGTGTTTGCTGTGTATTCTGGCTCAACGTAGCAGCAGCCCTGATTCAGATCCTCACAGCTGTTATCATGGTTGGATGGATCATGAGCATCTTCTGGGGAATGGACATGGTCATCCTGGCAAGTCAGTAGCAGCTACTAGTGTCTGTGTTTATCTTCCCCTTTGCTTTCTTTTGTCCACCTGTGTCACATGCACTTTTAAAGTTAGTTTCAGCAAGCAAAACATAAGGTCCGGGGACCAGAATTGGCCCAGTAAAGAGTCCAATCTGGCCCTCTGAATGGTTCAAATAAATTAGCATAAATTTTGAGCTGTTTTAACTGGATCTTCATAAGTATTTTTTTCTGTGGATAATCTGTGGATTAACAGAAACTTTTGTTTAAAATTACAGGACAATCTGGGCAATGAGCTACTGGAACTTCTTTCTGTAATTTAACATATTTTGTTCTTACCATTTAAGCACAGATTTCTTTCATTTAATACAGCAACATTTCTTTATCATGTCAAAAAACTCAGACGTACTGTTGAAATTGCACTTCTTTTCCTTATATTGACTTATTTCATGGGTTAAATGTGTAGTTAAATTTATTTACACTGACAGAAAGGGGAGTTTCACCGGTCTGGCCCAAACCAGCCATCACTGACGGCAGCCAAAGCCCTCCCATGTTCTCCAAAAATGACTCTGTTTGCACTAAATGCCCTCCAGTAAATTATCTTCAGTTATTTAACACAAATCTGCGCTCCCTGACCTGCTGCTGTTAAAGCAGAACTTATTTTATTTCACTTAGAAAATATCAAAGCTAAATATTGCATCCTCAAGACGTGGCAGAGCCGAAAAATGAAACAACATAATTACGACCCATTTTTAAAGAATTGCATGATCAGTTGGAAACCAGGGCGCTCGGTGAGATTTGTTGCTGGTTTGGGTCTTTTCTTTGGTTTTTATTGGTGAAAAAACAAACAAAACAAAAAATAAAGCAGGATAATAACAGCATTATCCTTCAAGGCCTGTGTTGCAAAGAGATGCAATCAGTGGCTCTGGATTACAAAGTTGTTCAAAGGATTTTACATTAATCGTGCAGAAACATGAAAGAAAGAAAGATGCAGAGAACAGACATGAAAAGGTTGGGTAATTTTACCACCCTCTCTGTCAGGAACTCAGCCTCTCCTTAGGCACTGATGCATGAACAAGTGCACACACACACACACACACTCACAAGAGTCACCATTGTCTCAGTGCAGCCTTTGAATTATCCACAGCCCTGTAAGTGTCCTTATGTGAGGTAGCCTAATTGCTGCCTGCCTGCGCCACCAGAGTGTCTTGATTCGCACACGCCTGCGAGAACGTGCGTGTTTGTTGTGCGCGAGGTACAGTAATTGTGTGTGTGTGGGAGTGAGCGGCCCCCCCGGTGTGTTTTTGTTCACTGCTCCCCGCTGTTTTTCAGGCCTCTGGGCACACATCTTCTGCAACTGTTGCTGCAAAAATCATTCTCTGGTAGCATGTTGAATATTCGGGTTTGCATAAGATGACTGTTTCCCAGTCGGACTGAAATAATGCCGGCTGTTTATTTAGAAGATCAGTTGTTATTCAGTTATTCATTACCACAACACGCGGTAGCTTTGAGAGTTTATGCTCATATGGGCTGATTCAGCTTTCTTCCTCTATGCATTTAATGCCTCTGAAAATGTGGTCTCTGTGTGAGCTTCCTCCCTCTCTCCCTCTAATGAGCCTGTGCTGTATATGATCAGTGTTTTCTCTCTCTTCATAACTCCAGCTCCACATACACGGCTGCCGCCCTCTTCTTTTTTTCCCATCTATCTAATGATCGTGGTGTTATCTCCCTCCCACTGATCGCCTTCCATCTGCCTTTTTTCTCCATCCAGTGATTGTTCCTGTTTGATCTTCTCATATCCTTGCTTCCTCTCTTCCTCTCCTTCCTGCTCAATCTCACATAATTCCTCCCACTCGCTGCCCGCTCCCAAGTCTTCCTCGCCGCCTCAGTTTCTTCTTCAGTTTTTGGTTTTCACTGGTTCCCGTCTCCATCTCTCATCCCATCGATCCAGTGGATGAGGGTCGTGTTACTGTAAATGTGTTCATTTGATCATGTAATGTACCCTGCCACTCAGATGTTTGAGGACACCTCCAAATGTCCTTGCTTTTAAAGAAAAGTAAGTTAAAAAAAAACAAAAAACAGACAAACTTCAAATTAATTTGAAATGTTGCAAGTGACAAATGATTTTATGGTTATTACTGGAATATCTACTTAAGCATACAGATGATCATTGTCAGCCACCACTGCTCCAGTGTTTCACGGACTCAGAGTGCTCTCGAAAACAAGTTTTTCGTGTTAAAAGACTGAGGTTAAAACTGAAAAGCAGTTTTTTTGTTTTCTTGTAAGATACTAGCACAGCAGAAAACTGTTGCTCAACCCAACAGATGAAAGCTGCTCCAGAAAACGACTGCAAACAAATGCTGACCAGCTACATCTCGCTCTGCCTTCAGAAAAGCTTTAATTCTTCGTGGCAGATTCAACAACATGCTGGAAACATCCCTCGGAGAGTTTGGTCCATGTTGAAATGATAGCATCACACAGTTGATGCAGATTTATGGTATTGAGATATGAGAAATTTCATGCCAAATTCTGACCTGACCATCTGAAACTGAAACTCATCAGACCGGGCAACGTTTTTCAAATCTTCCGTTGTCCAATTTTGGCGAACCAGTGTGAACCATAGTCTCAGTTTTCTGTTCTTACCTGACAGAAATGACAGCCGATGTGGTCTTCTGCTGCACATTTCTGCACATTTGGTTATAATAACGAGTTATAAAGGACTAAAAGTCCTTTATAAAGTCCCCACCAGCACCACCCCTTTGATAACACAATGACCCTCTGGAACACAGGACTGATGGTTGCTGACAATGTACAAAAAACTACTGATTATAATATTTAATAAATATGAGATTATAAATAACTGATTATTCTGTTAAACAATAACTTTTAAACTAAGATAAAAATTCATTTTGTTTCAACAGTGAGGATGTTTACGTTACCTCCAAAACTGCTGCGTTTATTTGTAGCTCAAAAGGGTTTCATAGTTCATACTAAACTGTTTTTCTTTGAACTCCATCAGTGCTGTCAGCTTCACACATCACCTTAAAAACAGTGAAACATGTTCTCACTAACGGTCTCTTGTCTCTTTTCTCCCCCTCTACGCTGCTCCTTCACGAAAGTTTCTGATGGTAGGTGTCTCTTTTTTCCCTTCTTTTACAACCAACAGTCCCCCACTGAGTTAATAAAACTGTGGAGGATGTAGAAGCAAGTCAAAGAAATAGTGAACAGCAGCTTTTTTTTTCTAAATTTAACACAGTTATTGTAAGCCAGAAACAAACAGTTACCCTTAAAGGACTTCAACACAAATCGGAACATTCTCACGATCTTGGCAGCAAGAGTTTGGCAACTCACTGCTTTCTATTTGTGTGACACCGTCCTGCTTATCAGTGGACTGAGCTGTCATGGAGCCTGGTCTGCTAAGCTCAGTAAATGTTCATACACATCCATCCATCTCCCCTTCTTAACAGAAAAGCAAAGCCATGTTTAATCCAACATACCTGATTCGAAACTATGGTATCGCACCATGTAATATGACTAAAAGCTTAGTGACGGCTTTACTAACTGAGCTGAGTTTACCCCTGGTGTGTGTGGTTAAAGAGCTCCACAAGAATGCTCAGTTCTCATTCCCAGAGTTAACCATCCATTTTCTTAACTGCTTGTCCATCTTCAGGGTAAGGAGGGCTGGAAGGACCAGGAAAATCCCTGGATAACCATGCCTACCAATTTAGAAACACCATTTAAGCTTACATGCATCTCTTTGGACTGTGGCATGAAGCTATGTTAGACACATGGAGAACAAGCACACTCCAGCCGGCTGGTGGATTCTGAGTTATTTGTCATGGAAAGCAACATTAAACAAAGTCTGCATGCTTGTTCTGTTAGATGAATCCAAGTCTGCTGCTCCACTCACATGACTCCCTCCTCCCACTTTAACATATATCCAACACACCGCGTAATCATACTACTGCACCTAATCTGCCAGTGCTTATTCTAATGCAGGGGTATGGACATACATAGACTCTTCCAGGAGTTAAGCTGCTGCCATCACTGCTGCTGCTTCTGACAGTATTTCAACATCTTCCCCCATGGCATCCTCCTGTAGGTCTTGGGGGAGATTTGGAGCTTTTTCCTATGGGGGAAATTAGCATTACCTCTCCTCCCTCCCTGCAGAGATAATGCTTGGTTAATAGTTCTGGGTTAAATGTGCGGCATGCCTAAAACACTGCAAACTACACTATGCACCTTGCCACCCTCTGTGATAGGTCTGTTTAGAAGTAATGTGCTGCATAAACACAGTACATTTGCTTTAACTGTATTAAACTTGCTTGTGCAGTATAGGCACATCCCATTATCTTGTTGCCAAAGCTCTGTTCTCGTTTCTAGTGACTCTTATTTGCGCTTTACTATCTCTAAGCCCAGCATGTTCAGCTCACCTCCACCTGTGATGGCAAAAAGATGCAGAAACAGCTGTGCAAAAGTATCTCAAACAACAACAACAGGATTCAAAGCAGCCTAGTTTTGCCCCTCATGCCTCGTGGTAGGCCCCACCAGGCTCCTGCCAAGTTTCGCTTTCAATTTTGCCAAATTGAATGAAATGAAGAGTAAAATCATGATTACTGTCAACAGTTCAAAATGAATGATTTGTAATTGCATGCAGGCATTTAAAAACCTTTTTAAAAATGATAGCAGGGACACCAAATGATAGAGAGCCTTGTGTTCCCTCCCTCCTCAGGCTGCAGGGACCAGGGCATTCCTCAGGATGTGTGAGGGAAGCCGCTCTCATGCTAGCTGATGGGTCGCACGGACAGCTTGACCTCTTTGACCTCCCCAAAGGTGACTTTTTCATTAGTAATGACCTTGAGCTGACACCGTGTAGAGGCCGAGACGTGATGAATGGATTCATTAATGAACAGTGAAGCGAGAGGCTGCTGTTTATGGAAATCTTTAATCGCTGGCTGCTGATTGGTCACATTTACGTTTGCCAAAAATTATACTTAGCATTTACAGCCACAAGAAATATAAGGGATAATAATGATAATAATAATGAATAAAAACTACATGTGTTGACTTTGTTTAGTAATTATAAAAGTGATGTTGGATTTTTGTTTTTTTTTCATTGTTCTTTGATTTCATTGCCAAATATGGATAAAGGAAAATTTGTGAGCTGCTTGATTGAGCTGCCCCAGGACTTTTTATCACATGTTTTAAATGTTGTATCAGAGACTACCTTTAGCCTTAGCTTCTAGTGTATTGTGGCCTTTCCCTTACAGTTTTGTTATAATATCAAATCGCCAGTCTTCTCCATGTAATGTCAGGATATACAGTAACAGCCACAGCACTGTATGTCCATCGATCTTCATACAAAACAATCCCAAAACTCAACATCTGATAGTCACAGCACATGAGCCCGGGCTGTGAAACACACATGTCTTCCTGTGGAGCATGTCATGGTTATAATACAACACCATGCTACGCAATATTCACTCAACTCTGAGTAAAAACTCTATGACTATGGATAGAAAATCTGCAACCAGGCGATTATCTTATCCTTGCTAATAAAGCTAATATGTTTTTTTGCTGGTCACATGATGTGCGTGAGCCTAAAAAAACCTGAAAAAAAAAACAAGTTAAAAATGACTCATTCTTCCTGATGAATATTTGATTTGAGTTTTCATACCTCTTAAATGTGTAAATCAGTGCCAAAGGGATATAGCACATTATTCCTGCACTGTATCTAATTAACAGTCTCAAAATATCAGCTCCCACTATTAATCACTCTGGAAGACACACTGTCTGTCACATTATGATGAAGATAAAGTTACAGGCCCATGTTCGAACAGCTATTGTTTGTTTGTTGATGAGAGTCGGTGGAAGCCGCCAGCTCCTCCCATTAGAAACTCCGAGCTCCCTTTTTGAAACATTAATCAGATCAAAAACATTTAAAGCTGATTAATTCACTGTTTCGTGTCACATGCAGCCAAATGTAAGTGGCGCGTTTGTGTGATGGATAGTGTGCAATATTCAAGAGGGAGACTGAAGAATGTGGTTCAGCTGTGTAAGTGGTCCTGAGGCTAAAAGGGGGAGAAATGTGCATCACTCTGTAAGTTGCAGTGGAACTGTTGAGCCAAATAAAGCCTTTCCCATGATACCCCATCAGCTTTCTCATGCACCACATCATTGCCCTATTTCCCTTAAAAAATACCCAAGAGTATAACAAGTCAAAAAGGCTATAAAAATAAAGTAAATGGCAATGAAAAACAGTGTACTAGATCAAAATTATTAAGTGTGTTGGCAGGAAATAAGTGCTTAGCTCAGCTGCATTGTAATAAATCAGTCAATCAATAAATAAAATCAGGTTCATTTATACACTATTTCTTTCCCTGACCACTAAGACTTCAAATGCAGATACGTTCGGGGAAGAACATTAATGGCCGGCTATTGTACATTTTTTAAGTTATAATAGAGTGCTGTTTTTTCTTTGGCAAGAGCCAGGACTTAAGGAACTGCAAATGCTTACGTTTAAATCACCATCAGCTATTTTATGCTTAGACCTGATTCTTGTGGATGCAAAGTTTGGTTTCTCGTGGATGTGTGACTGAGAGCCGTGGTAGGGTTTAGCTGGGAGCGGGCCACCACAATAAAGACTCTTAAAGCGATGAATCAGCCCGACATTTGTCTTCAGTGTAGCTGTTAAAAGTACTGACTGCAACAACAATGACTTAACTGAGTGGTGCAAGGTCAGTGTTTTACAATAATAGACTGCTTATAGAGATTATGATAGAAATGATAAAATGACCTTACAATAGCAAATAAACAGCTGCAGTGTTACACTGTAAAGCTTAATCACTCACTGGCCATTTCATTAGGTATACTTCACATGGCAGCAACTCTGTCCATTAAGGCATGCAGACATGGTCAAGACGAAGATCAAACGTCATAATGGAGAATGTGATGTGGTTATTAATGGTCTGCAAAGGAGAACATATCCAGTGAGCACTAGTTTATCTGGAAGCAAATACCTTGTTCATGCCAGAGGTCAGAGGAGAATGGCCAGATTTCAATGGCCAAACTGATAGGAAGGCAACATTAACTCAAATAACCCTCTCTGAATGCACTACACCTTAAAGCACATGGGCCACAGCAGCAGAAGACCACTGGGTGCCACTCATGTCTGCTGTAAACAAGAAACTGAAACTAGAGTTCACACTGGCTCATCAAAATTGGACATTAGGAGATTGGAAAGATGTTGCCTTGTCTGATGAGTCTCAATTTCGGCTGCAAAATGCAGATGGTAGGGTCAGAACTTGGCGTAAACAACATGAAAGCGTGAATCCATCCTGCCTTTTTTCAAAGATTTAGGCTGCTGAGCCCCTGAGTACCAACTGAGCATTGTTTAAACACCACAGCCTCCACAGTGGCTGCAGTGTACCCATCTTCTGATGGCTACTTCCATCAGAATAACTCACAAAGCCGAGGTCATTGATTTTTGAACATGACAGTGAGTTCAAATGACCTCCACAGCCATCGGATCTCAATCCAATAGAACGCCTTTGGGATGTGATGGAACAGGAGATTCAGCCAACAAATCCGCAGCAACCGTGTGATGCTATCATGTCAACATGGACCAAAATCTATGAGAAATGTTTCCATCAACTTGTTGCATTTGTGCCACGAACAATTAAGGCAGTTCTGAAGGCAAACGTGGATCCAACCCATTACTAGCAAGGTGTACCTAATGAAGTGGTTGTGACTACTGACTATAGTTTAAACAATAGCAAATCTCACCAACAGCACTTTACCGTATTTTGCTGCTGAAAACAGTAAAAATGCTCCTCAGAGCATTTTAAATACAGGCACGCGAATCATTTCTTATGACATATGAAACAGAAAAGTGGACTCGTAATAATACAAATTCATTCATTCATGTGATTTTTACCCCATACTTTGTAATGCTGATATATCACTTTGAGTTGTTTTAATATTCGTTATTTTAGACAAATGCCTTTTAGGAAGATTTCTGTATTTTAGTTGAGAACACCAATATTTTTATGTTTTAAATGTGCACATGTTGTACAGTGTTAGTGTGTGAACATAAAGGTAATGATAATGATGACGATGGTAATGATGTCTGTAATGGTGACGATATCTTATGCCTTACAATGGACTGATGTTCTCCCACATGTGTTTCTGTATGTGTGGTGCTGGAGTTTCTTTTCATAGATCTAAATATGAAACGATTTTGTCATAATCCTGTTTTTTGTTTCTTTAGTGTGTTTAAGGGGGAACATTAAATAGATGTAATGCTTTTTTTTAAATTGTAAAACAGTATTTTTTTTCTGCATGAATCTTTGGTGTCAAATGACCACTTGCATAATTTATGATTGTGGCTTATTTTTGTGGCTTTGCTGCGTCGGTATTAAGCAGTTTGAGGCAAAAGATGTAAAAGTCTTGCAATTAAAAGACATTTTAGTCCAAATATGGGAAACTTGTAACTGTATGGTGCGTGCTTTGTTGAATCAATATATGCCTCAGTCATTAACTACAATGACTTCTTGCACATTTATTAACTGCTTCCTACTAACCTAACAGAAAGACTTCTTGGTTATTCATCCTCTAAATTAAAGGTGTCTCATATTTGTGGAGTGTCTCACCTGCATTCAATCTGGTTTAATAGCTGCAGTCTCTGTTTTTCATCTGGAAACCATAAAGCAGCATTTATGCTTTACATTTTTATGTAAATAAATCATTTGTGGACTTTCATTTGACTCGTATTTTTGAACGTGTCTGCTTAGCTGGTTGCAGACCATGACATGTTTGACATTTTTCTCCAGTATAAACTTGATTGTTGAAAGTCTGTTTCATCCAGAAACTGCAGTAATGTGCAAAAGTCTTGAGCAACCCTGTATTACTGTATATTTTGCCCCCAGACTGTCTTGTCATTTTTAAGACCAGTGGCTCAAGAACTGCTGGTCTTGAGCAATAGTTCTCCAGACTTATTTTCTCTCCCACTTATTCTCAGTCCAGCCTTGTACCTTACCATTTTCATCTTTATGTTTGATTGTTAAACCATTTACCATTGAACTATGAATCATTCGAGCATAAAACAGGCACCAAACCCAAGGGAAGAACCAATGCTGTGTCTGCTTACAACGGACAATTTTGCAAAGATCTCATTTAAAGTTGTACCTTTAGGCAAAAGGTACAACTTTTGCCTAAAAAGTCTGCTGCAAAAACAGTTAGACCCAATTTCTTTTGTTGAATCTACAAAAAATGCCAAAGATAAAACAGTCTGACATAAAATTGTATTTTTGTAGTGATTCCCAAAGAGCAGCTGAAAACTGGATGTAACTCCCCATGCTGTGTAGTGTGTCCTTCAAAAAAACAACAACCCAGAAAACTGGACAATTACAGGAAAAAAGAAGAAGTGCAACACCTGAAAAACAAAAGCTATGTACAGCATAGTGTCTGGAAGTTGTGTGCTTAAAAAACAGGGGGGGATCCAGTAAATATGTGACACGGGAGCTGAGAGATGCATTCAATTTGCTTTTCACTGAAGCCTAATAAGAAATGGTCTCAGTGCAAAGGTGGATGCCAAAAAGCCTTCTTAAGGAAGGGAAAGAGGAAGAAAAAGGTTGAACTACACCAAGATCAAGATCTCGGTCTAAATAAATAAATTAAATAAATTAATCTGGGTAAATTCCCAGATGATTAAATATGCAACCATTTTGCTGGTAATAACTGAAATAAGTAAAGAAAATCAACAGCCTATTTATGCAACATAATTCATAATTATGGGGGGTTATATTGTTTGCGTCTGATTATTGGGAGGGTCATAAACCCCCTAACCCCCCTGGAAATTACGCCCCTGGAACCACTGCAATACCATCTGGAAACCTTTTTAGCATGACAATGATCCCAAACACACACATCATGACACATGACTATTGGTTGTGGATAGGCCTCCCCAGAGACCGGACTTCAATATTATTTAGGCAGTGTGGGAGCATTGTGACAGAGGACAGAACAAAAGGGGGGTGCTCTAGCAATGTTA
Source organism: Pelmatolapia mariae (assembly GCF_036321145.2). Lineage (NCBI taxonomy): Eukaryota > Metazoa > Chordata > Actinopteri > Cichliformes > Cichlidae > Pelmatolapia > Pelmatolapia mariae. The sequence goes on along the minus strand of NW_027052284.1, from coordinate 7,759 downwards.
CTAAAAATTTAATAATTAATTATTGTTGAAATTGCACTTTTTAAAGGTATCTTTGGTTGGTCATCATCTGTTCAGGTTGTTATAATTATTTTTCCTGGTCCAGCCCACTTTAGATCAAATTTGCTGTATGTGGGCCAGGAGTTAAAATGTGTTTACCAAATATGAGGTAATTTAGAGTTTATCTGATTTAGAGGCTGAGATGTGCAGGTCTTGATTACTTCATAAAAATTAGCTCCCATGTTGCTAAAAAAAAGAAATAAATGTGTCATTGACCTTCTCCACACTTACGAGGACAAACCTGGTGCAAAAACACGCTGAAGAAACCTGGTAAAGGCTGTGCAGTAAGAGCAGTTTGGCTTTTTGATTGTACCCAGACTTGATTTCGGTCACCAAATAAGGATTTCTTACCCCTTGCTTTTTCTGACCAGATGTCTCTTCCACGGCATCCTACTAACACGCCCACCATCCTCTGCGTCATGTAAACACAGCCACAGTTAAGACAACTCTCTTTCAGCTCAGCAAGTTGGAGTGTCAGTACAGACATTCAGGGCACTGGGATGAAGCACAGCACCTACGTGGGCTAGAAAAACGTTTTAATCCAAACATGGATGCTGGATGCCTGTCTTAACCAACTGCCACACAGCCAGGGTTTATAAAGTAGTTCTAAAAAGTATTTTGAGTTTGATAAACAGGATGTTCAGATAGATTTTCTAACATTATTATACAGTATTGTGTGAAAGCCTTGAGGCACTCCTAATTTTTTAACATTTCTTTTCATTTTTAAAGTGATCTCGAGCAATAGTTTTTAGGCTTACTGAAGGTACTTTTTTACTTATTTTCAGTCCAGCCCTTGTACCTGAAAAATCCATGAAAAACATCAAAAATAACACCCTTTGATGGGGATAAAATAGCATTTTTGCACTAACAAGGCAGTTCTCAGAGAGCTGTTAGCTAAAAACTTATATATCACGGCATATCTCGGCATGCCATGCAGTGTGTCCTTGAGGAAGCTGGTATCTGGTACAGGGCCCGAGCGATGAACTGGACCATCAGTTGATCCATCTACTGTTGATCCAAAATGGCCTCAGTGGAAAGGTGGCCATCAGGAAGCCACCATCAAGGAAGGGAAACAGGGAGAAAGGCTGAGGTATTCCAGATTACACAAGAACTGGACTGAAAGTCAGTGTCAACAGGTGTTAGTTTTCATTATATCACTGTACCCATTTTCCTTTTTCTTAGCAAAACGTGCAGAAACAAAGGGTGGCTCAAGACTTTTGCACAGTACTGTTTATACAAGCAGACTGTATTTGACTAGTTTTAATAAAATAAAACCCTGATCAAGCTTTCCATACCAATACTTAATTGTTGTATAATTAGTTTGGCTATTTTCTAACACACAATAAACACATGCTTCAGGGTCAGAGGTATAATTTATGACTTTTCATGTGTGCATTTATATGAATCTCTCATGCATACACACACACACAGCATTCAGTGTCATAAGTACATGCACCTGATTTAATCACTGCTGCTGTGTGTAATCTCTCCCGCCTCTGCACACCGGATATTTTTAATAAAGCATTATTGTACCTGCAGCCAGCTGAGTTCCATATAATTATCCGTCTGGCTTCAGGCTGCTTATGTTTTGTTCTCTCATTAGGATGTTGTCTCTACTCCAGCGGCTGACCTGTCAAGTTGCTGTGGGAGAACACGGCAGCGCCGTGTGCTGGATATTTAGTGAATTACATCAGGTTCTTCATGCACTTCACACTGAAAGATGAAAGCACCAGTTAACTGAAATTACTTGCAATAGGTTTGGGTTTCTCCGAACAAAGACAAAAAGTATCACAAAGAGGGCAAATTCATAGAGGAAGAGTGTCTGTCTACGCCCACTCGCCCCAAACTCCCTGTGCGCGGGTAACAGCATGATTTATTTGCTCGGATATTTTAAGTGTGCGGGTTCACATCGTCTGAATATTTCAGCGTGCCTTCTCATTTCCCAGGCTCTGTGCCAGTTCCTCCACTGCTGGCCAAGACGTAGCTAAATAAGGAAGATGACCTCTCTCCCTCTACTGTGTTTTCACTCGTTTTCTCTTTTAAAAACAGATTACAACCTAACCAAGGGGCCAGCACACATCAAAATCTGGGTTATACACACATATGCCTGGGTAACAGTGATAACGTAAAGCTGTACAGTCATTTTAAATGGGCTCACAGGGACCACACACACACATAAACCCACACAGAGACACCCCGACCAGAGTAGCTCAAACATTTACTCTTTTCATACGATATTTTATTACAACGTTCAGTTAAGAATGCATTTTAATTACAAAATTGAAACCCTCTGCTCAGTGATGCTTAATATGAAATATAAAGTAGAGATTTCTAGCTACAAACCATCTGCTAGAAACATCAGGCACCTTGTTTTTTTTTTCCTTTTGTTTTCTCCCCCCCATTTTCACACCAGAGATCATCATAACAGTATTCACACAGCAGATCACAGAGAACTTTCACAGTCACACACCAGTCAGGAGAATTTTCACCCGAGGAGGCGTGGAGAGATTACCGACTTGCGGGAGCGAGCCGAGCCCACAAGCTGATCTTGTGCGTTATCAGGACGAGCGCTTCCCATCCAGGTAGTTTGTGAACATTCAGGTCCAGTGTTTGATGTGTGAGCTATGACCTGTTTCTTCTGGGAAACATTCATTTCTAAGCAGAGAGCAACATGGATCCATGTGGTTTGTTAGTTTCTGACGGAAAAATAAGGAAAAAGAACAATTCAGATTCAGGAAATCTGAATTATGTCTGACAGAATTTAAATTTTGAGCAACAATGATGCTAACTTGGCTAGTTAGTCCATATGAACACTGTTTAAAACCCAATAAGAGGACAGAACCTATTTAAATTTAGAGACTTTCATCCTCCTGTGAATTAAGCTTGACTTAATCTCATGCCCAAAACAATTTCCCTTAGAAGCTACAAGCTATAAACAACATCATTTAGTACTGTCTGGCTGCAATAATACACAAGATCCTGTATACTACATATACATATGCTAAAGTCACACATTCTTGTGTGTAAGTGCTGAGAAATATCACTTTGTCACCCCCTTTAAAAAAAACAAAAAACAAAACAAAATGCTTGAATAATTCTCATCATCTCTATTTTTATTTTATAAAAAAAGACTGTAATTTTCTGCAGTCTGCTTTTAGACCAATACCTATTATTTATAGCCATAATATCTAATTATTAAATGTGTTTTTTTTAAAAAAGAAGCAGAAATACCTGCATTGTTATTCTGGCCTAAAATTAGAGCTTAGTTAACGCAATGCAATGTTGTGACATTTACGGTAAAGAGCAAACTTTACAGTTTATCCCAAAGCTCAACAAAACACAGCAACATAAGATGCAAGAATCATCGTGAAATCATCAAGAGATGCAAATTCAACCTTTTACACTCAGTTTACACCTAAAACAAGGCTGCTTCTCTCCTTCACTCTTGTCTCTTACAGCTTTTTTTCTTCTGGCCTTAAACGCAACACGCACACCGTGTTGCTGCTCCCTCTTTCAAACCAAAAATGATGGGTGTTGATATGTATGCGGGTCTTTTCATTGGATGCCCAACACGCTGGAACTCGACGACCGTTTCCTTCCTCCGTTTTGGTATCTATGGGCACTTTTCTGTTGGCCCCCCTCCCCCCATCCAGTCCATCATAATTCCAAACACTGATTGGTTTTATGCCGAGTCAGACGGTGGCGTGCGGCCTTCCCAGTACTTCTGATACGACATTTCGAACATCTCCCTGCACTGCAGCTGAGCATTTAACCGGGAGCAGATGAGGAACGAGCCGCCCATCTTACGGTGGAGCGAGTACGTCTCCTCGGGGGGGCGGGGTGAGTCGGTGTTTGAGCATCACGGGGATGAGGTTGTGGATCCTCTCGGTGGTGGACTGGGAACCGAAGTCGAAGGGCTCCGAGGAGGCAAAAGCCTCGCCGAGGATCATCACTGCATCCACGTGGGCATTCACCATTGCCTGGACAACACAAGTAAAAAAAAAAAACAAAAGAACAAAAACATTTAATAAACCAAAACACATGCTTAACACATTATGTTTGCGCACTTTTACAACTCTTATTTACTTGTTTATGGCTACTCCACATTGACAGAGCCATCGTTTGTAAAGCAGAGCAGGCAGAAAAAGCTCAAAGAGATCATTACCTTGGACTCGTAACCGGTCAGGAACTTCATCTCGATAGATTTCTTTAGTACTCCCTCCCTGTTGCCCTGGGCAGCTGAACGAATTATCTGCACAGAACACACACAGGTCGCACATGTCACTCTCTTTTTCTTCATTCAAATTTAGATTCGAATCTCTTGCGAGGATTTGGGTTGCCATGAACAATTAGGGTCTTTTAACACCTTCTGATTTGGCATTAAGATCGAGTTCACCAATCATCAGAGGCAAATGAGTACAAGTGTGAGTAACAAAATGTCAACATCAGCGAAAAAACTAAGCCGTAAACCCTGAGGGGAGATGTACAACTACTGGAGCTTTATGTTGTCTCGTCTCTGGATTACTGCTAGAAATATTACAGCTGCACCTGCACTGTACTGCCAAAAGGATTCGCTCATCTGTCTCCACATGCATATGAACTTGAGTGACATCCCATTCTTAATCCATACGTTTTAATATGATGTTGGCTCCTTTGCAGCTATAACAGCTTCAACTCTTCTGGGAAGGCTTTAAGAGTGTTTATGGGAATTTCTGACCGCTTTTTTTTTGTTTTTTGATTTTTTTAAGATTTGTGAGGTCAGACACTGATGTTGAATGAAAAGGCCTGGTTCACAGTCTCCACTCTAATTCATCCCAAAGGTTGTTTATCAGGTTGAGGTCAAGACTCTGTGCAGGCCAGTCAAGTTCTTCTACACCATCCATGTCTGTATGCACCTTGCTTTGGGCACTTGTGATGAGTCATGTTGAAACAGAAGGAGCCAAACCCAAACTGATCCCCCAAAGTTGAAAGAAGGAACGAAATAGGCCAAAATGTCTTGGTATGCAGAAGCATTAAGAGTTACTAAAGTCATTTAAGGCTTGATAACCTGAGATTAATGTCCCACAGTCAGAAGATCAACAGAGAAAAAGTTAGTGAAGCCCCATAAAGAGCATACATCATCACCATTCATGATGATTATATAGCAGCTGACATGAGGCTGCCTGGTCTCACCTCTATGTAGACGTCAGTGAAACATTGATCAAATCCTCTCGTGGCTCCAAAGTCCAACAGCGCCACCTAGAGGAGCACACGGCAGTTACCACTTTCCCATTAACTGCCGACTTCATATTACTTATATTTATAGCTGAACAAACTTCATGACAACACACAACAGGTTGTACTGAAACTCACCCTGTGCGTCTGTGGATCATAGAAGAAGTTGGACCAGTTTGGGTCGGTCTGCATGTACCTGAACTCGAACAGCTCTCTGATGCACAGAGTCAAGATGTTGAGGCAGATCTGAAAGAAAAAACAAAGGTATACATTCAATCTGCTGAAAAGAAACACATGTCAGATTGTACTCGCTTTTGCTTGTTTGTGGTGTTTAGTGTGTTAACTGAACTGGGATCAGCTAAGAAAGGAATGTCAGCAGTTGAGAAAGCCCCTCTGCACAAACTAACTTGTGTAATCATAACCATCCGTACCTCGTTCTTCAGCTCCTGAGAGAGGTTCTCGGCTTTGTCCAGGGGAAACCCAGGAACGAGTTCAGTAGTGAGAACATGGCGGCTGCTCAGCTCGTCTATCACCTCTGGTACGTAGAAGAACGGATGGTCCTTTAACAGCTCCCTGAGCCAGACATGAGCAGGTACAAAAACACATGAAATACAACTTCACAACGCTCCACATAGAGTGTTAAGTCTATATATAAAATTGGCTAGCAATCACAGTCAGCCTGACCTTGAACCCAAGCAACGAACATTTAAAAAGGGGGATGGAATAAGCTAACTATATCTGTGTAACCCGAGTGTTTCAGGGGTGACGGAGAGCAGACTGCACAGTGCGGAGAAAGGACAGAAAGGAGAATCGAGCCATGATGTGAGCTCAAATACTCGATCAGTGCATCAGGGATTCAGTCGAGTACGATAGTGTGCTGTCACTGACATGACAGTTAAGTCTACAGTCCACTTTATCCCAGCACATAGCTTAATGCAGCCTTCCTTTTGACTTGGAAGTCAGATCTTGGAGCTGGGAATGATTGTCACACACGAGGTGACTGTGTTCCAGTGAGTACAAATACAGGCTCTGTTTTGCTCTGAAGCCAGGTGGAGCCATCACTAACAATACCTGGAGCACAACGCAATGCTGCAGCCTGGTCGTTTCTCTGTGCCTCGCTGAATTAGAGAGTCACAAATACAACTTCTGCAGCTTTACTGCCATTTATCCTGCTTGAATCACGCAGTTAGGGATGGTGGGACTTCTCAGACTTTTATAAGTGGCAAGTTCAACTTGAGGGGCTGATCATGACCCCAGAATTCAAGATTTCTGACTTCCCACTTCCAGTGTAATATAGCATTAGATTCCTTCATATGAACTTATGACAGCTAGACCCTAAATCTTTCTTTTTTTAAAGGTTTAATAAGGTTTGCATGGACTGAGTTTTAGAAATCCAGGATTTAAGTTATGTTTATAAAATATGGAAACAAAGTGATAAGTTTGTCATTGGTTGGGTGTATTGCTAAATTAGTAGAAATTAAAATACACTCAGAACCTCAAATTTGACCACAATCTGGGTGAAGACCTATTAGATGATCACTAAAATCTGAGCAATGCCCCACAAAAAGCAATTCTCGTAAATTGCCATAGTATGAGCTCACGAGTCCTTTGGCCATATGAGCTAAAAATTATTTCCTTTAGTAATTTAATTTAGAAATACACTATTGAACTATTGGAAAAAATAAAAAGATTTTCTCAAGCTTGGCTTTCAGATTACGACAACATTTGCTGCATAATACCTGAACTTCCTTGCACACTGGGCTTCTCTAATATAGTCACACTCCAGGGCTAGCTCTTTTCTCATGACATCTATCAGGTGCTCTGGAAACAGACCTACAGACACAAACAAAACAGGACAAAAACATTGGGACTAGTCGTGGAAACAGTAACTCAGAAACAGGTAGAGAGAAGTAGACACGGGGAGATGAAGAGGATGCTCTGTGTGTGTGTGTGTGTGTGTGTGTGTGTGTGTGTGTACCTTCAGGCAGGGCATTGCTCATATTCAGCACCGTCATCAAATTGTTGACATCACTGTTGATACTCTGAGCCACACCAGGATACTGAAGACAACAGACAGAGAGAAAAACATTCAAACACTTTGTTTAATTTGATCACACAATCATATTTACTATAAACAGTTAGCACAGCAATAAAACTATTTTGTTCAGTAAAAGCATGAGATAACTAGCTCACATGTTCCTCTGTAAGGAAACGCATCCATCTGATCAGATTATGCGTTTCCTGTATGCATGCAAGTTTAAGCGAGTGTTGACAGTGCTGATGTTAACAACACGAGGACGCAGTGTCACATGTTTTTATCCTAACCTGTATTTTCATGGCCACCTCCCTGCCATCCTTCATCCGTGCAAGGTGAACCTGCCCGATGGACGCTGCCGCAAAAGGGCGCTCCTCAAACATTTCCAGCTTGTCCCTCCAGTTTGGGCCCAAATCGTTGTTCAGTGCTTTCTGCAGACAGACAAGAGCAAGT
>NW_027052283.1:0-21792 GCF_036321145.2 Pelmatolapia mariae | reverse complement strand
CTTCAGGACTGTGAATCTAATCTCTTGTTTTTCTTCCATGTTGCATTTCTGATCTTCTCCACATTTTGGGACTTAAATCTATTTTTACTCCAGCTCCTGTCTTCAGCAAGCCTTTGTAATGTGTGTGTGTGTGTGTGTGTGTGTGTGTGTGTGTGTGTGTGTGTGTTCCAGACAGAGGAAAGACGAACTGGAGCAGAGGATGTCGTCGCTGCAGGAGAGCAGGAGGGAGCTGATGGTGCAGCTGGAAGGACTGATGAAGCTGCTCAAGGTGACACACACACACACACACTCTCTGATTTAAATTCTCCAGCAGTTTGTATTTTCTCACACTAGAGGGCAAAGCCTCCCTTGCTCCTCACACCCCCCTCTTTCTGTCCTTGCAGTAACAAGCCTCATTTTCCCCTCTGATGTTTCTTCCTCTATGACTTTTCTGGCTCTCATTGTGTCTGACCTCTTGTTTTCCATTCTTCTTTTCCGCCCTCTTTGTTTTCCGGCTGCCCATGTTGTGATCCCTGTAGGATGAGGAACAGCGACAGGCAGTAAGTTCATATCCTTTTGTTGGAAACACTGAAGAAACTGTGGGATTCAGTTCTTATTAGTCACCTGAAATATCACATGCAATCAAAAAGTTGCAAAAACAGGCCTGTACATGATTTAAATGTGGCTGATCGCGCCTTCAGAGCGCTCTCCATGTGCATCACTGCAGTTATTTTTCTGGCGATCCCTGTCACGATGCTTCTGCCACACAAACCCAGTGTTTAAACTTTAAAGTAATTTCAGGGAAGAGGAAAAAAATCACGGAAAGTAGGGCAGGTGGTGAGCAAAGATTGAAAACCTCTTCACGAGATGTGGACAGAAAAGAAACCAAACACTCCCTTTTCCTGCACACTTGCACAACAATCAGCTGACTTCAGTTCATGTGCAGGGAGGAAAATAGCTGAGCGGATGAGCGGCGATTTGGACATTACTTTTATTTTCAGCACATAAAAAGGCCCAGAGCGTCATGGTAAAGTGCAAACTACAATCACACCAGAAGCAACAGCCGCTAAAGTGACTCATGACTCTTTGCAAGCACTTGCACAGGCAACATGCTAACACAAAGCAAGTGAACAACTCTGGAAACACAGTGACGTTAGAGTGAGTGTGTTTGTGATGACTCCAGTCATCCTGTTCAGATGCCCAAGCCATGTCAGCTGGTTCTAGTAACTAATTGTTATCCAAACTAAAAGGTTAAGTTGTAGAAGTCCACACACTGGACGTATATTCAAGCAAAATGCAAAAGGTGTGATCTTGTAATCTAAAACCTTCTCGCAGTAACATTAACCAGCTCTGATAACACCTCTCATCTTGTAGGCGCAGGCAGCCGGCTCTTCTCACTCCTCTCCCTCTCGGCCGAGCCCGTCAGCCGTCCGCTCTGTAGGTGCTGTACCCTCCCAGACACACATGTATCCTCCTCAGGACTCCCTCGCTGGGGTGGGAGGTGATGTACAAGAGGCTTTTTGCTCAAGGTAGGACTCATTTCTCTCCCACATAGCAACCTTAAAAAAAAAAAGAGTCTTGTAGTTTGCCTTCTTTGATATTAAAGGCTTATGTTTGAAGGAGTTTTTGTTTAGTTAGACCGCTGAGACAAAGTACAGTAGGTCTGATGTTTTGAGTGAAGCATTTCAGGTCTAAAAACACCTTTTTCAGCTGTTTGAGGGAAGCTTCTGCTAGGATTTTGGTCTGGGCCGAAAAGCCTTGCATGTGGTTTCACTGCATGTCTGAGCAGTTCTACAAATTCCCTGTTAAGACTTTGACTCATATGAAGTCGTGCATGCTTGAGAACATACTCTGCTTAGCTGCTTTTCTAAAAGCACGACGTGTAAATGGATCCCTGACGGTAGCGCTTAAAAAAATATTGCCAGTTTTAGTGCTCGTCAGGATTGTTACGTCGTAATTCCAGCTGTGTTTACCACATTTATTTATTGAACCTGTTGTCAGCTACAGGCACAAACATACAGTAGTTTCCAGGCTGTGTTTTGGATTAGTCTCACCTGATTAACAGTTCACTGTAAAACCTTCTAATATAAACCACTTGACACAGAAATAAATACTTAAACTGATGTTTAAAATGGAGCGTTTCCTTGTTTTCTGTCATATATAGACCGTTACACTGATGGATGCTCATAATAGTGGTAGCCAGAGGTATGAAATAATCAGCATATATGCAAGTGGTCCCTGTGACCCAAAACCTGAGGCCTCAAACTGTTGTAAAAACCCAGTCTCACACAGTTTTTTTTCCAACCTGTGCATCTGTATGACATCACAGGGGATCTCCTTAATATGGCGGCACTTCCTACAGATTTATGGGATTCATGTGGCATGCATGCAAGCATCGGAAGCACATATGCTTTTTTAAGTTAATTATCATTTAATGATTTATATAGTTTCTCCTCTGGAAATACTTTTATTTGCAGCTAATAAAAAACTGAGAAATATCAGTTCTCTGAGATCAGTGTAGCAAACAAGTTCTGGTTCATGTGATCCTGCAGCGAGTTTCTGGAGCAGAACAAGATGGTGGCATTGGAGGCTGTCCATGACAGCAGCGACCTTTTTATTTTGGTCCCCGGGTTTTGAGTTGCTTTGTAATTTTTTGTATTTATTAAGCATTTTGTGGTTGGATTCTTTAAATTCATTACTTTTAGTTTGGTTTTATTTTTGAGTCTCTTGCTGTTCTTTTACTATTTTTGTCACGGTTCTGGGTCATTTTGACCCAGCATTTTGAGTTCTTATTTTTTGGTTTGATTTTGTATTATGGGTTATATTCTGATTCCCTTGTTGTGCTTTGTTGATCATTATTATAAATCTATGTTTCAGTTTATTCTGGTTAAGGGTTTAGTTCTTAGGTTTTCTTCTTGTGCCCTGGTGTTTAGTATAGGTTTAGTTCAGTGTCAAGTCTGCGTCTTTGTGAATTGTTTCCCGTTTTATTTTGAAGGTTTATGTCTTATGTCAGTGTTTCTAGTTTCGCTTCCTCTGTCTTGTTAGGTCTAATTTCTCCCGGCTGTGTTCCCACCTGTTCGTCATTCCTTTTGAGTTGCTATTTTGTCTTGACAAGTCTGCATTTGGGTCCTCATCTCCTCCTGCCCGCACACAGAGCCGTGACAATTTTGTCTCTAGTGATTGTTTAGTTTTGGTATTTTTTTTATAAGAATTCGTCTTTCCTGTTCCTCTGTTGGTGTTTGTGTTAGGATTCACATCTGTATTCTGTTACTTTGGAGGTTTGCTTTCTCTCGAGTCCTGTGTTAGCTTTGCTTCCTGTCTGTGTTCCACTGATTGTCTTCGCCTGTGTCTTGTTATCTCATTGAGGTTGTTCCTACTCAGCTCTTTGTGCATAAATAGTTTGGTCTGCCTGTTTGTCCTCGTCAAATCTTTTTTTAACCTTTCAACAACCAAAAATGACTTACTTTTTTGTTTTGCATCATCTGTCTCTGTGTCCTTCCCTATAACAAGAAGGGATATGCCCCGCATATGGACGTAGGACGTAGAAATTACTTCCATTTGTCGGCAGATCAAACTGAAATTGGTTTGACTGATTGATCAGACATTCTTGGTGTGTGTTCTGTGTCCTGACTGCTGTAATTCCATCAGTGTGAAAGAGACTCGGCAGCAAATCAGAATCCTCAATAAAGCCATTTTATATGTTTTCTCATTCATCAAATAAATACACGCACTTTGCCGTCACAATGCCACACACAGTTTGCAATTTATTCAGTAATTATGCAAAACTATTAAAAAAATACTATAAAAAATAGTACATCCCTCTGCTGTGTACACGTCTGTTTACAAGGGGCAGCCAATCAGTTAATTTTCAGAAGAAATTAACTGAGCATAAGATAAATAAGGATTATTTTGAGCTGTGAATTATGCAAAGCTGTTGTAGTAGAGACTAAGAGTAAAAGTTCAAAGACAAAAATGAGCTTAACAGGTTCCACATTATCTAAAAATTGGAGTAAAACATTTAAATCTCTTGTATTTAAGCACACCAGCATCACAAATTACAAACTGGCCTCAAAGTGCTTTTTCACACGTCTGCTCTGCTCGCATTTCAGCCCCTTTTCATTCTTTTCTCATTTAAACAGCTCTTTTCATTAACACCAGATTATATGCTGCTGCCACAGCGAGACAGAGTAACAGCACAAATAATCATGCAACAACAAAACTGTCTAATTACTGTAAATACAAGTGCTGGATAAAATAATGATTGTTTTCTTTGCTCCAGGCCCGAGGAGAAACCTGAGAAACGACCTCCTGGTTGCAGCCGACTCCATCACCAACACCGTGTCCTCGTTGGTCAAAGAGCTTCACTCAGGTTCACACAAACAGAAACGCACTCCTTTTGTAGTAGTTTTGTGTGCAAAGCTGTTAAACATGGACAAGAAATTAGATTTTTAAAACCAAATCTTCACATTTTTCTACAATAATGTCACTTTTTACTGTCTCCTCTGAGCAGATGACAGTCGGGAGGAGGAGGAGAGATTGCTGAATGGGAAGGAAAGAGGTACAGTATTGTTTCCTACATTTTGTTTTTTAATTGCATTTATTATGTTTTCAATCGCTTAATTGGCTAATAAAACCTGACAGTAACATGGGAATATAAAAGTTGAGTTGTCTTACGTGAGTTACTTGAGATTAGCAGCCAGAATGTTTAGCTAGAAAAGTTGATACCTGATGCCTTAAAATTAAAGTTTAATCATGCAAAACCAACTGCAAACAAAATAATGCATTAAATAAATACTATATGAAGATTAAAATGTGAAAGGAGTTTTCTGGCAGCTCAGATCACCTCCTAATCTACTTGAAATGGGCCGGGTGCAGCTATAACCATAAAAAATCATTTTTTAAAGGTGATCTTACTCTGCCCTCTCAGATGTGACTGAACCTCTGACTCTTTGAAGTTTTCTTTTAAATATTGCAGACAGATGTGTGTATACATGTTAAGTGCAATTACTGAAGGAATACAGCTAAATTAGACTGATTTAATAATTTCTACTTGATTCAAAATGTTCTTTTTATATTTGGTTATATTATTTTTAAAGTGTTCTCAACATCCTGACAAGGTATTATTATAATAACAGTATTTATCCAGGGGTTATTCTTGCAAAAGATGATAAAAATGTAGGTTTTCAAGTCTTCAGAAGCTTTCCTTGTTGTTTTTGTAGCACCACGAGACTCAGGGTGGTCATTATGTTGTGGGATTTATGTGGCGTCTGTTTGTGTAGTGCTTCGGATATGCATGGCGAGTGCCTGTGGCAGTTAAACCAGCATAAAATGCTTCGGAGTTGCATGTTTCCTACAAAAAGCCAACAACACGTAGGCCGATGTCGAGTGAGGCAGAATGCTGATTGGTTGAAAAGTTGGCTTGAATAGTAAAGTTTGGAGTTCTTATCTTTATGAAGATCTTATCACAAAGGAGTCACGCCTTGGTCCCTGTGACTGTAATGACCCGCGCCTCGATCTACTATGAAGATCTTATCTACACGAAGCTTCTTAAGTTATAAAGACTGATGGAGAGTTCCAGGTTTTTAACCCCTAGTGGGGTTGTCACCTTGGAGGCAGTCCTGAGCGACATTGCTTTGACTCTCCATCATGTTAGTTACTAAGGTCATTGAGCAGAGGCTGCGTCTACACTTATCTGGATACATTCAAAAACAGCGTTTTTGTCTGAAAACGGTCCGCATCCACATTATCGTTTTCAATCGTTTCAGAACAGTTGTTCATGCACACTGGAACGACTGAAATACTTAGGTTCCTGTATTGCGCATGCGTGAAACGTAATATGCTTCAACCTGCGTAGTTTCTGTCTGCCGTTTATTTACTTTACGACTCTTTGAAACGTCGCGGCAAAATGTAGAGGAAAGTTTTTTAAATCGACTTACGAGGTGGAGTTGTTGCTGCGAGTAACACAAAAGTACAAAGTTGCAAAAACGAGTGAGGATTAAAGAATTTGAAGAAAAGCTTCAAACTGATATTAATCTTTAATAGGGCTGTGAAAATTGAGAGTAAACAAAACAACTGCTGTATAATGCACTCCGCTATCTTAGTTTAGTTGGTCACATGACTGCATCATATGACTTAAATGCGTTATATTTCGTTTCCGAAAGCCTGTGGTTACGCTGTCCACACTGTGACGCGGAAATGGCGCTTTGGAAAGCGTTTCCAAAAAGCTCAGTTTTCCTTGACCAAAAACGCCGTCTCAGTGTGCACGGAAAGCCAAAACGTGTTTTCAAACGAAAAACGTATTAGTGTGGACATGACCTCAGTCACCTGTAGTGCAGTCTTGAGGTCCCTTCCCAGGTCATTCAACTTCAATTCACACATTGAGGGTGGGGCAACATCTCATAAAGGATTCACACCTCAGGCCCTGTGATTATAACAACCCAAACCTTTGATTCACGCCTAATCTCATGTCACCCTTAATGATTATGTTGACAGTGACCGTGAGGACAACTTCAACTAGGGGTAAACTTTTGGGACTCCCTCTCTCTCTTTACTGCAGAGAGGTGAAACTTCATGAACCAAAAAGAAATCCAGGTTCTGTAAAATGCCCGAATTTGCATAAAGTTGCAAGTTTTTCTTTTACAGTGAGGCAAATTTTGTCCATAAACTGATTTGTCTTTTAAAAGTTTAGAAGCGGACACACTCTCTTAATGGCGCTCATTTTCAGACAATAACTAGATGTTGGAAGAGTACTTGCGCCACATCAGAAGCTTCTATTTTTGTAGAAGCGACTTCTGTGCCGCTTCATGCCTAAAATCTAAATTTTAGTGGCTCATGGTGCTGTTACGCCTCTAAGAGCCACAGAAAGAAGAATAGAACTAGAGTTACTAGAATAGAATCTAGTTTTTAAAAAAATCCTTCTATAAAAATCATGATTTATACTTGCTCTACAGCTCCTTAGAGACCCATTCATTCTGTACTATCTTAAAGTTCAAAGAGTGGGAGTTCCCTGCAGGGGCTAAACTTGAACAACCAACTTGAGCACATAAATCTTCGATCCACTTATTTCTGACACTGCCCCCTGGTGACTGTACACAGGCACAGCATGCAAACGCGGGCCTGCATAGCTCTCTTCCTTTGGGGCCTGTATTCATGCTGGTAACCTCACATAAATCCCAGCGGTGCTTTTACATAACTCCAATCCGAACAATTTTAACAAGCCACAAAACTGAAAACACATGCTTGTCTGGAAAAAGGCCTTTAATCTGCAGTAATGCATCATATTTTATCATCTGCTCATATGGTTTGTATAGAAAATCAGAGTAGCTGTGTTTTACAGTTGAGTTAAGTGGAATGAAAAGGGCGATATTTCCTTCTGAAACGTGCCTGGAAATTGGATGTAATAAAGGATTACGTGTATTTATTTGCACAACTGTTAAAAGGGTGCAAACAGCTGATCTCTGCAGAGGAAAGGAAATTTTGTTGAAAGAAGTTATCAAGATAATTTAATCATGATATAGTAGTACAGCACTATTATGTCTTCTAGTGAAATACAGCCAGCATTAGCAATTCCAGATATAAGATATTAAGCTCTGCTCTGGTTCTCGACTTTTTCTGATGATGATGGAGCCAAATCTGATTTGTGGATCGCATCGCTGTCTCTCTGCTTACACTTTAAATCCGCTCGTGCTCGCAGCTTTTCCTCCTCGCCTTCTCCTCTCCAGGTGTGCTCGCCTGCACCGTAGCAAGCTTCGTTAGCGTGCCGTCTCATTAGCCATGCTTAATGGAGCCCCCTCCTCTTTATGAGGGGACCGCCTGCGGAGGAGAAGTGGCGAAACTACTTCCTGGTCTCGGCCTGAGCGCTCGTTAGAGTACTAACCTGTGATAATAATCCAAACCCCCCTCCCCTACAGACAGACGAACAGGAGGCCACAGTTAAGTCTTGGAGGATAAATAAAACTACTGCATTAGAGCTGCCTACAGTAGAGTTTTTGTCTCTGGAGTTAATTTGTGTGGCACCTGCTAAGTAAGGGCTTCTTTTATGTTTCTGTGCTAGGAGCTGCTCTGCTTCTTATTACAGGTTCTGGCAGGAACCTTTAGCACTTGTTTTAGCCTCAGACTGCTCTGCTGTGCACTAATGAATTGTTCTCTCTTTCTCTTTCTCTGTGTGTTTAGCAGGTTAAAATGCTGACAGGACACAATGTTAAAAGTAAGTATTTTCATGCATTTCCTCTTATTAATTGCATGATAATCAGAACTATTCTAGAGCAGAAGAACAGGGCTGTGTAGGCAGTTTTTCAAACTCAGTCCGGTGTCCTCAAAAAAAAGGAAATGTAAGGAAAGGCAAGAAAGATGCTGCGTTCATGTTTTATGGGGGAAAACGGGTTGATTTGATGACTCAATTGAGCTGTTTATGTGTTTGAACTTGTTTGCACAGGCCTCCAAATGGCTTGTTTCTGGTTCCTCGCGGTCAGCTTTGTGAGGTTTTAATTTTGCTTCATGCAGAAGCAAAATTAAAGAGGCAAACACACCCCAGTGTTCGACAGGAAGGTGCCGCTTCAGAAAACAAATCAAGCAGTTCTGAGGAAAAACCTTGTGTGCGGCAAACAAAATCCTCCTACAGGAGCAGTTTTGGTTTTCAAATCTTATTTTTAGTTCATGTTCAGCTTTTTCTAAAAGAAGCGGCACAAATCAAGATTATTACATTTTAAATTAGGTCACAGATTTTTATTTGTTTTAAACAAAATCATATATTTTTTTATCCAATGAGATTTCTTTGTGTGTCTAAATCAAACGACAACTTAAGGATATGTTTTATTCTAGGAATCCATTTTTTAAGTTTGATTAAAGAGCATAGAGTGATAACGCGTGTCAGCGCTTTACCGTTCCTACATGCCTCGGTAACTTTTCATTGGTTGGCCTGTCCCTCAGGTGGAGTCATGTTTCATCACGGCCAAAGAAGACTGACTGAGTACATCTTCAGATATTCGTTTTTAGCCGACGGGGAGGGGAAGAGCTCCTCTTCCCAATCAACCAATCACGATGCTGGACACCAAACGGCCGCTGGGTCACTACTGATGTATAGCTGTGATTCTGTGTGCGTCTGTTCACTGTGATTTTACTTTTGTTTTGATTATTTTTGATTTGATCACGCATAGCTAAATGAGGAATCTGAAACCTACTGATCTGTACTGTAGCATGTGTGTGCGCTCAGCATTTTTCTTTTTTTTCTTTTTTAAGCCACGAGTAAGGTTCGAGTAAGTGAGAAGAAAGATGTTTGTAAAGGTGTAAAGAGCATGAAAGCTTCAGGATGAGGAAGGAGATAAAGCATGTAACATATGAGGTGGAGGAAGAGGAGAAGTCAAAGACTAGAGGCGAGCTGTAAAGTTTTAAGATTTGGCACTGTGTGCTTAGTATTTATTGCTTTAATTTGTTGAGGTTTTTTGGCATTTATTCTTTCGGTTTGATTGTTTTTGTGTGTACGAGTGTCGTCGGGTCCTGCTGAGACGATAAGCTTTAATGGGATGTCTACTGCTGCGTCAAGTCCGGCAGAGTGGAGAGTTAAAGTCCTGGTGTCTAAAAGCAAAATATAAAAAACACAGGCTGTATGTAAAAGATGGACATTGTGTCACCGCTTTCTTCCATTGTACAAAATCTAGAAAATATTGTGGAAAAGGGGAAAATCTTCAGCTTATGGCTTTCTAGTTCAGCATTATTTGCAGCTGCTCTCTCTGCTCTGTCTAGATGGCTGAAAAGCTGCAGTTCCAACTTCACAGCAAAAATAAGCATGTTTACAGCCTCTTTTATTCTCTATAGCAGCCATACCCATTTAAGACAGCTGTACATGGGGTTCCATTTCAATAAAGCACCTACTTGAACTATATTGAGCCTTTCAGTTTGGTGTTGCTGTGCTGTTAACTGTGCTAAAAGCCTGTGCAAAGAAACCTGTGCTCCAGCTTTAGCAAGTGAAGTTCTAGTATTCTAAGTAGCAGGTATGAGTCTTTAAATTGCCCTCATACAGTCTGTGGATACAGTGCACCATTTCATCTGAATATGGTGACTTCTAGCTCCAAAAAAATGAAGATGAAGATGGCTCAAATGCAAAAAAACCCCACAAGGCTTAAAAACCGCTTCCATGTCTCTGAACTGATTTGCTGGCTGATCTTGGTCACACATCAAATCCCTCAGAGACTGCTGCATGTTGTCCATCTTTCTATACAGTCTGTGTGTGAAACCTGCCGGTAATGATAGCAGCTCAGGGTGTTCAGGCCTCCCTGTGTATCCTGGTACTGCAGTGTGTGTGTAACTTCAACAGGGTCAATTTTACTAAAGAGTAGCAAAGTTGGAAATACTTACACCCACCAAATGAACAGTTAAACATCATATCAACATATTGTATGAGCAGTTTTGCCGGACATTTCTGTAGCTTTTTGCTTTTCCATGTGAAAATCTGGATACTTTCACATCATCAAGATGAAGTCTGCCTCTTATGAAGGGTTATAAGTGCTTTGATTTAAGTCAGAAAGTTTGAGAAGACATAGAGGGGAGAAAAAGTCCCCGTTGCTCTGACTGAACCACACAGGAAACTGTTTTTACTTTAACTTTACTTCAAATCAAAGACATCAGAAGGGATTTATTTAAAATATTCAAAACAGTCCAATCCTTTGCTACTTTTTACTGCCTTTTAGAGCTTCCTCCAAAATGCAGGGGATTTACAGGAGTCGAACTTCTCCGCCCATCAACCCCAAAAATTATGTCTGTATTCAAATCCAAAGAGATTTTATTTTATCCACAGCATGTTTTTAAACACCTGTACAGGTTGTTGGTTTGTTCTCTTTACTGTTTTATACGTTTTCAGTTCGGTTTCCCTCAGCTTTCATCAGCCCTCCAGGTTGTTTGACTGACTTACTGCGACTGGGATTATCACTTTTCGAGTCTGCCAAATGATTGACTGACTGTGTGAGTGAGTTAATAAATACATGAGCTCATGTTTCGGTGCGTGCATGTGTGTGTGAGAAAGTAAGTGAGTGAGAGAAATTGAGTGCGACAGGTCAGGCGCGTCCTGACATGAAGCTGTAAACACCTTCAGCTCTGAGCCTGCTGGAGCTGATGGTGTGAGTGATAAGTGTGCATCTGTGTTTGATCTGCAATAAATAGTATTTAACATCAAACTAGGAGTTTCTTTGGTCTCTGTGTGCACTGGTCTTGATCTCTGGAGGATGAGCAAGGCTGCAAAGTGTATATATAATTACCTCTTCCATGATCTCAGCCCTCGATTCCCCTTCTGGTCTTCTCTGCAGCGCAGTTTGGCCAAACAAACATATCTAATGTAATAAATCTGTAAAACAAGCGGGAGACCGCACTCCGCTGTATTCTTGGAAAGTGATCCATTTGTAAAATTCCTTGACTACCCTCATCTGGTTTACAGCTTTTCTAAATCCTGTGGATATTGCAGCAACTCACTGAGAACCACCAGAAAAATAAACTATAGGCCAGAGAAACCTGAGAAGTGAGGTGTATGGAGAAGAGTGTTTTTAATCATTCACATGAAGTTCTGGGTCATTAGAAAAACAAAGGCATCATCTATTTTAGACTAGATGACCCACTAACCTAAATATATATACACACACACACACATACAGACCACTTTAGCATTTTAGGGCAAAATAAAATTGAGAAGACTATTCCGATCTTTGTTTTATCCAGAAGCACTGCAAAAATTCTTTAATATAGTATTTTAGTATATTTTGGGTCCTCCTCACTTCCCTTGTGCATACGTTGGATGAGGAGACCAATAATCAATCAATCAATAATAATCGATATCAAGTCAGATATAGAATTAAAAAGAGACGTTTAGGTGGAGGTGGGTTAGAAAACCAGGTGTAAATTAAGCAGACTTTATTAATGCCATATTGGGGAAATGCACACATCACAGCAGCACAAGTGTCAAGAAGAAAATGTGAATTAGAATTAAATGAGAAAAATGAATAAATAAAAAAAATAGTGTACAAATACAAAAACCAAAAACCTATAAAAGAGTCATTTGTACTTTACAAACACTTGCGATATACAGCCCTGTGGGGATGCTGAAGCATGTGAAATATTTACTCTAAAACTATGTTAATCTGACTCTTGTTGCATTATGCTGTTGCTATAAAAATAAAAGCTCCTTTAGCTCACTGAAAAAAAACCTTTACATTTAACTGAATACTATGAAGGCCACAGGCTGAAATGCCTGTCGTTCAAGTAATAAAGCTGTTCTTTATACTACAAGCGTTGTTGGAGCATCAACCTCCTCAGATGCTTTAGATGCTGATAACATTAAAATATTCTGTTGGAGTCTTACTGAAGTAAATGTGTTGCAAGTAGAATGAACTCTTATGAAAAGTGGCTTTAAAGAGTGCCATATTTATCCTGTTACTGGACTGGTTTATGTGTCAGCATTTATCAGGCAATAACCCCAGATCAGATCTGAAGAGTGAAATGGCCTCATGTTTAAAAATTTACTCTGTATTTCAGTATCAGACTAAAGAGTGAAAGCAACAGAAAATGTGGAATACAGGAGAGTACAAAGACTTTGTGTGAGGGACCGTAAAATCAAACTTTAGCTTCCATTTAAATTTATAGGAAAATGAGAAATCCTACACCTTCCTCTCATGAGAACAGGAAGGCTGTGCAGAGGGTAATTAACACTGCCTGAGAAATCATTGGCTGCCCTCTGCCACCGCTGGAGGCCATCGCCAGCTCCTCTCGTCTCATGAAAATCAGGGCCATCACAGGTGACCCCTCGCACCTCGCCCACCAGCTGCCCTCTGGTTGTCGCCTCAGGTCAATCAAGTCCCACACCTCCAGACTCACTAACAGCTTCTTCCCCTGGGCCATTCGGACTGTCAACAAACACTACCCCTACCAAAAAAGAGTTTTTTGGCAATTATTTCATGGTTCAGGCTTTACAGGATTAACAGAACAATTAAATATCAACCTAACATTTGCACACATTTAAATAACCTAACAATTTGTCTCTATTTTTGCTTAATTTTGGCATTTTGATGCCAAATTTGAATACCCAAAGAGGCAAAAACATCCAGACGCTTCCCTGTGAAATGTAATGGAGTAGACGTCTGTAATAAAAGTTAATTAATATTTAAATAGAGTCAAAGCTGAGTAAAAGTTACTCTCTAACCACTTTGGCTCTCAAACGTCAGCCATTTAAAGAATGACAGGAATGTGAGGGCAGCACAATAAGAGCTGCAGTCTGACCAAAAAAGTCCAACATTTCCACCAAAAGGATCACACACACACACACGCAAGGTTCTGTAAGTACATCCACTGCCTTTATGTTTAAACTCTCCCTGATTTAGTGTCCTCATCAGTAACGATCAGCAGCTCGCACTTTTCCCAGGAGCTTCCCTCAGAGGTCATGACTCTGTGGAGCGTATGCGGGGTGGGGGGGTGGTAAACTATAGACTGAATACAGCTCATTGAGGCTGTCTGTTGTTGGTGACCTCACTGACTGCTATAAATAACCCACCCCCCATCCAGCAGTACACTGCCTCATACACTCACAGACACCCAGAGCTGTTGTGACCCTGTGTGGTATAAAGATCAGTTTAGCCTCTTCTTCCCAGAGGTCAAACTGGGATTAAAGTCCTCGTCGGGAGACAAAATCAATTTCTTTTCATGTTTATAATAAAATAAAAGTGTCCTACATCTGACAGTTTATCAATGAATGAGCTTACTAAATATGTAGGTCACTTATCAGGGAAAAACAATCAAATATTTGCTTATTTGAACACATTACGTACGGATAAAAATGCTCTGTAGTTTAGCTATCAGAGGTTTCCCTGTTGCTTTTTTATGACAGCATATGGACTGACTAATAAACAATTTAGTGCGAAGATGATGAAAACTTTGTTAATTTCAATTTAGTTTTTAAAACATGAATTTATGGTTTGATTTCAGATGTGATGAATATTGCATATTTGTCTCTAAACAGCTGCTTCTGATGGTATTCAGACCCATTTTGACATTTGTTTAGCAAAAGTTGAAATTTTGTAAATTCAAAATATAATCTACAGCATAATCAGGTCACAAACTGAACATTTTCGTTTGATATTATGCAGTTTTATTTATAACTGGATTGAAAACACACCTTTAGAAGTTAAAGATTCTCAGTTGACAGCGGGGATGTAAAACATTGTTAAAAAACATTATTGTTTATCATGCTTTCGCTTGTAGCTCCATTAATAAACACCTGAGATCACAATAAAAAGGTTAGATAAAAAGGTAAAACTTCCCAGCATCAGTTGTGTTAACAGCTCTGACTTCATTATCTTGGGCTGGTGATCTAATATTGCTTCTTTTATTCATAGAAAATGACGCTGCTGTGTTATTTCTAAACTGGAGTTTTGTTATTCACTTAATCAGGTTGTTCTAAAAAACCCCAACCAACCAACCAAACAAACAAACCCTGAAATACCTTCAGCTGATCCAAAATGATGAGGCAAGAGTGCTGACAGGCATCAGATATCCTTCTTCTCACATATAAAGTCCTGAAAAATCAAACCCCATCACATGTTCAAGCCTTCCTATTGTCCTAATAGAGCACTTCACTGTCAGGCTGCAGACTGGTGATTACTAGAGTTTCTCAAAGCAGAGCCTTCAGCTATCAGGCCCCTCTTATGTCGAACCAGCTTCAGGATTTGGAAGACAGACAGCCTCTTTACCCTTTAGACTAAAATTCAAAATGTTGTTTTTGATAAGTTTAGAGTTAGAGCTGGATATGGTGAGTTACAATGACGTGAAAACAAAAGCTTTTCACAAAACAATCTGAAGACCTATGACAAACTAAGTACCCCTCTTCCTCTCCCTGTAAAAGGGTAAATAGCAACCAGGTGCTGCTAATCAAACGCACTTGATTAATTGATCCTCTGCACGTCTCTAAAGGCTGACATTTTATCTGTTTTCTGGTCCAGTCAGGTTTGTGTTAACTCCACAATCCTCCCAGGAGTGGATGTCCCAGCAAATTCACAGCAACCCTCAGAGAAACTGCAAAAACCCCAAAGAGCTACGTGTCAGACTCTATAGGCCTGAGATAGCATGTTTAATGTTAAAGATCTTGACAGTACAATTAGAAAAAGGGTTGCCAGGAGAAGTTTGCAAAGTTGCCTCTGAACAAACAACAGGACTCCTGGAACAATGGGCTTCATTTACTAATAATTCTGTGGAAACATTTCTGCCCTGCACAAAAATGACTTTGCACTCAAAGATTTATGAAATGTGCATACTGACCTATTTTTTTCTCACAGTCACACATTAGTTAGTAAATCAGAATCATTCTGGACCAACAGTCTTGTGCAGTCATACAATTTGCATACTCGCTGCATACTGCCCCGTCCCCATCTCTCTATATAAGGACTACCTCCAGGTGAAGCAGAGAAAGTGGTGAAATGCAAGAAAAAGGAGAGTTCAGAGTTCCAAGGAGAAGCCAGAAGAGGCACAGCTTTCCAAAGCAAAGTGTTTTCACGGGAGTGACGACCATTTAATAAATGACCACATAAATAAAAACTCTAAAATTACAGGAGACACAGACTGTGAAAACAAAAGTTTGAGACAGATTAACAGATTACAAGAAAACTAGTGGAGGCCAGAACCATGTGATCTGTCAACCTCCAGCATGATGATACTGTAAGTGACATCAAGGAATGATAAAAGTCTTTCTTAATGAAAGAAGAGTTCAGTCATTCAGGAGGGGCTGAGATTAAATCTACAATCATACCAGACATGTCCTACTGGGAGGAGTAGCTCCAGGACATGCTGGAGAGATTGTATCTATCGGCTGGTCTGGGAATGCCAAGGTGTTCCCCCAGATAAGCTGGAGAAGCTGGCAGGGGAGAGCTAGGTCTGGGCTGCTCTGCTCAAGCTGCTGCCCTGCGACCCGGCCCTCGATAATTGGAAGTTTAAGTAGTGTAGTTTAAAGCCTATGCTTTTCTATTTAGTGTGTTTTTTTTCTTAAAATGCATTTTATTATAATTAGGAGTGTTTGTGGCTTACTGTAGTTTGGAAAACTCTAAATAATGACTAAAAGCCAATATTAAAAAGAATTACATTTGATTTAGTTATTATTGTTATTATTATTAGCAGTATTATAGTAGGCCTATTTCTTTAAAGACCTGTCATTTATTCGTACACATGGCCAGAGAGACTTATATTAGTTCCTAAAGTACGAACAAATTCAGGTAAAAATATTTTTTGACAAATCACAGATTTGTATGAAATGCACAATTTACACACAGATGAGAAGAAAACTGCAATGTTGGGCGATAACGCACAGCACCATATTTGGTGAAAACCAAACAGCTTATCAGAACCGACACAACACACAGCACAATGGTGGAGGTGTG
Source organism: Pelmatolapia mariae (assembly GCF_036321145.2). Lineage (NCBI taxonomy): Eukaryota > Metazoa > Chordata > Actinopteri > Cichliformes > Cichlidae > Pelmatolapia > Pelmatolapia mariae. Next base: position 5,413 of record NW_027052283.1, on the reverse strand, counting down.
ATGATTTGGGCTTCTTTGCAGCCAAAGGACCTGGGTACTTTACAATCACTGAGTCAACCATGAACTGAAGAGTCAAATGTGAGGTCATCTGTGCAGCAGCTAAGGTTTGGTCCCAAGTGAGTCATGCAACAGGACAATGAACCCGAGCACAGCAGCTAATCTGCAACAGAATGGCTGAAAAAGAAAAGAATCAAGGTGTTGCAATAGCCCAGACAAAGTCCAGACCTCAACGTGATTGAAATGCTGTGGCAGGACCTTAAGAGAGGTATGCGTAAATGAATGCCTGCAAGGGCTGCATGCAGACACAACAACCATTTATCAGGAGTACAGGAAAGCTTTTATTTTGTCCAGCAGCAAAATGCAAGGGCAAGAAGGTCACAAATCACTCTAGGTTCATGATAAAACCTGCAAAACGAATGTAGATATTAATATTTACTTAATCAAATCTTATGATTTTTTGGAGTAGGCTGATATTTTTAACAGCTGGGGCAAACTGAAAATGTTGAAGTGAGAGCCCTGAGATGGGCACATTATCATTTCTAAGGGAATCCTTTCACACGCTCCTCAGTCCAATCCAGCTGTTATTTTGTAAATAGGATGAAAATTAGACCACCTGTCAGAGCAGGAATTCTTCCCGGTAATTCCAAACTTTTTCTCCATTTGCAGAGCACATCGCAGCAGTGAGCGAGCAGGTTTCAACGTGTTGCATCAGGCTGAACTTCACCTGTTGAGAAAGCAGTGACACCAGAAGAAAGTAACCTGCCAAACAAGAAACAAGTCGGTGTGGGTGCTGCAGGTGAAGATAGGCAGCCAAGAGAAAGGTACAGCAGCTCGCTGTGAAGCCGTCTCACCCAAGAAAACAACATTTTTTCTCCAATATAGTTCCCCCAAATCACAAAGGGGATCAGAAGCATCATGAGGTGATTAGAAAGGTAAGAAATAAGCATGATTTTTTAGACTTTTCTGCACATAACTTTGTTTTTACATGAAATACTATAACATAAGTCCTTCTCAAGCAGAAGTAACCCCTTCTACACTGCCTCCCTCCAAAACTACAAGTCCCTTCACGTTCCTGCCCCACAGCATCTCTTTGACCTCCTTAATCTCTGCTCCCCCTCCTGAAATCTTCAGTCCTTGTGTGTTTTTTGTCCTCTCCTGGCTGCAGACTTCAGGGGATCCGATGCTGCAGACCTCTAAAAAAACCCTCAAACCCATAATAACTTAAATCATTGCTCAAAACACATTTTCAGACATTTTTACCCTCTAGCCATTATGTTAGATTACATTAGGGTCAATCCAGCTTAATAGAAATGGTTGGTGGGTAATATTATAAGAGTAAAGCAGTAAATGAACAGGGAAAAAAGAAAAATAAGGAAATATAAATTCAACATAAAATCAATTTAATAAAAAAAAAAAAAACCCCATTGGAATTGTGGCAGGGAGGACATCGGCACAGCTCTTAAACAGTACGAAAAAACATGTAAAATCCTAGAAAAGTGGACCCACGTGTATAATGAATAGTGTGCAGTGGATACAGAGTGTATCCCATGCATCCACTATAAAAATGATAGTGAAAAAACAGCAACTTCATATTTTTATGCATTACCTAGTTTTTTTGGGTGAAGCATTGCTGGCCATTTTGTTTTATTGCATGGTATTTTTCACTTTCTGTGGCCGCCTAATTAAATTTTGCGCTAAAGAACTCAGTCCTATATTTCAGGTTATTTTTAATGAATCCTTGCAAATACAACATGTGCCTCTCTTTGGGAAGAAACTGTCGTGGTTCCTGTCTCTAAATCTAGTCGTCCAGAAGTTCTAAACGACTTCAGGCCTGTTGCCCTCACCTCAGCTGTGATAAAAGTCTTTGAAAAAACCACCAGAAGTGTGATTATGGAAGAGATTGAACAACAGCTGGATCCAATGTAATTTGCATATAGGCCCAACAGAGGAGTGGAGGATGCGCTTTTGACTCTATTAAAATCTGATTCTTAAACATGTAGAGAGTAAAGGGACTTTTGCATCGATTTTCCTTCTGCTTTTAAAACAATACAGCCCCATATTTTTAATTAAAAACCTTTTAGAACAGTTTGAAATCAGGAAAAACTTGGTGGGCTGAATTTTTGATTTTTTTAACTGACAGGTCACAAGGGTGAGAATAAATGGGGTTCTGTCTGACCCAGTGTTCTCCTCACAGGTTCTCCTCAAGAGTGCGTCTTATCGCCCTTATTACTCATTCTCTACACAAGCATGTGTCAGAGCAGATATGAAAACAACTCAGGAAACTTGCTCATTTCCAGATTGACCAGAAATTTGTAACTTTGTTTTAGCGTTCTTTTATTGAATCTGTTTTATCTTTTTGTTTGGTGGCATGGTTCGGTCAGACCTTTGTCACAGAAAAAACCCACTGAATCAGATAGTGAGATGGCCCAGTCATATGACAGGTGAGTCACAGTCCCGTTTAGCCTCCCTGTACTCTAAACAGGTACAACGGATGGCTTTATCAAATCTTAAAAATGGTTCCCATCCTCTACGGGGCGAATTTCAGCTTCTTTCCTTAGGACAGAGGTTTCTAGTTTAAAGATGCAGGACAAAGCATTATAAAAAAATAGCAAATTTACCTATGGGTATAAATAAAGTAACGTTAACCTTAACCTTTTATACCAGGTATTATAAATATGTTAAACAAACCCAGGTGATACGATGTAGTATGATACAGTAGTGTCACTTGCACACAGCAGATAGTGTGACTGCACGTTCTTGTTATTAGTATCTGTAATTGTGATGCCTTTATTGTTGTGGGTATTTTTCACTGACAGGCACAAATGAAATTTTAAAGCCAAGACTACTTTAAGACTGCTTTTATAAACATCGTAGCAAAAATGCACCAATTTTAATGTCTATGATGTAGAGCTACAGAAAGAACCATCTTTGCCTTATGTTGATTCTTCCTTTTTACTCGCACTTTGAAACCAGGCTCATCTTCTACATGTGATTCCTTCTGTGTTAAAACACTTTTATAACAGAGATTGTATCCCATGTTTCCTCCTGTGTATATAGAAATATGCATTTTATTAAAATTCATTTGACTAAAATTCTTACTTATTAAGTTTCTTCCTGTATTGTATCACTTTTTTAAAGTATTTAACTGCATTTTATTTTGACCTTTATTAATATAAATTGTTAAATTTATTTCAGCTCACTGTTTTATATTAAGCTATTATATTGCACTTTATTGATTTTTTATTGGACTTTTTCCTCTTTAGTTGAGCTCTAGTCTCTTGGATAATATTTAACTTTAGTCATAATTTTTCTTAGCTTGTCTACTGGAAATAATTAAACTATTTTCTTTAATGTCCCCCTCTGTAATGCAGGAATTTACCCACTTTTGGGTTAAATAAAGAAGGTTTTATTTTAAATTCATCCAGCCAGCTGAATTTTAAAACACTGTAAATAACTGCACGGGTTAAAGCGGGCTCCAGAGGCAGCTCTGAACTGAAGCTCATTTTCTACACACCTGTCTCCTATATGTTTTTATGGCAAGCCATTTCGGCGTTTTGAATAATCAAACGGCGTTTTTTACGCCATTTCTTAACCAGACGTGTTAGAAAACTCGCGATATTTGGCTGAAATGGCTTGCTTCCGCAGCCTCTGCAGTTCGAGAAAGTCAGCGGGAGGGGGGAGAGAGAGAGAGAGATTGAGTTGTGTGTGTGAGAGAACGCCGACGGGAGCGCGCAGCAACGGAGAGAGAAGACCCGTTTGAACGCGAGGAGAGAGGGAGAGAGAGAGAGAGAGAGTTTGAGTGCGTGTGGGTGTGAGAGAGAGAGATCGAGAGTGAACGAGAGGAGAGAGAGCGACGACCGTGAGGGTCCGGGTGCCTGAGGGACGGACGACACGGTAAATATAAACGTTACATTTTGAACGCACACCGGCACCCGTTACAGCCGTTAAGTTAGCGAATAGTCACCTCCTAAAGTCGTCGCGCGCTCCGGAGCCAAATCGTCGGTTCCGTTTTAGCAGATGATGTGCGCGTGAAGACGGAGCGGTACACGGGGCGAGTGAACTTGGGGACTTCTTTTGTACAGTGGGAGGAAAATCACCGCCACCGGACAGCCGTTATATTACGGATGCTTATTAACCGATGTCCGGCGGAGGGTACAAGCCCTGCTCCCTCCGCCAGGCTTCTGCCCCCCCGCAGCCACCAGCAGGTAACGTTAAACCGGAGCGCACCGTCCTCTTCGTTCACCAGATGCAGACAGACACATCAGCGCGCGGAGCCGGAGTCTAGGCGCGTGAACAAGCAGGCGGGGGCGCGCATGCCGGGGTTAACGGGTGCATTCGGTCTGAGACGCGCCCCCGTGTGTGTTTTTTACCTGACCCAGTAAAGCTTATCGTCGCTACACACTCAGACACGTGCCTCTCACCAGCTGCCCGCCCCGCAAACACCCCAGCCGGGATTATACACCGGTTATAAGAGGCCGTCCGGTAAAGGCCACGTGAGGTCGCTCGCAATATTAATTGTTATATACTGCGCGTTGTCAAGGTAGCAGGAGCAATCACCACACTTCCGGATTGGGCGTTTAAAATAAAAGTCGACACAAAGGCGTTTGTTTGACTACTTAACGGTACTTGATCACAATATGACATTATTATAATCTTTAAAATTTATTTGACGGAATTTATTTTGCTACAAAGATATTTGCAGTATTTTATTATATTTTGAGTATGCTGGTTATATTTGGGCTTGTAAAATGTCAGGAAACTAAGAAAAACAGAAAATACTTTTTTTTTACATTGTCCATGAAATCCCCAAATTATACTGTCTTAAAAAATGTCACAAAAGATTGAAAAACAGAAAATCTTTTATTTTAATAGTTTGAATGAGTGAATTTTACACAATGTTGACATAAAAGAAAACTAAAGGAACAAGAAAGAGGTGATTTAAGTGGCCATTTTTCTAAATAAAGTTCCACATTTAGATAATTTTACAAGTGGGCAATGTTTAGAAATACAATTCCCTTTTGTCACAAGAAAAATAATACATAAATGAGAAAGTAAATATAAATAAATATAAATTAATTTGTTATAAATCTGAAGCTTCTCCATACTTCTGTTATCTTTGTCTGTCTGTCTCTGTTTTCATTAACATCAAAGCATTCCATGGGTGTATTTTAAATAACATATCCCTTACTGCTTGAATCCAGAAAGGCCTCTTACCCCAATACTGCTGAAAGAATTTAAGATCTGTTTGTTTATATGTTGAATGCGATGGTAATTATTTTAGAAATTTCATTTCATATCTGTGCAAAATTTGGCTAAAACATTAAACTAGTTAATTATATATAATTTATTAGTTGAGAAATAGAGATTGGGGAATGATATGAACATTAATAATACGTTTAAATGTAATTTCTTT
>NW_027052282.1:0-23091 GCF_036321145.2 Pelmatolapia mariae | reverse complement strand
CCGAATCCAAACTGGAAGCTGGTTCCACAGAAGAGGGGCCTGAAAAACTTGAAGGCTCTCCCCTCCCATTCTACTTTTCAAATACTCTAGGAACAACAAGTAAGCCCTGCAGTGCGAGAGAGAAGTGCTCTAATAGGGTGATATGGTACTACAAGGTCATTAAGATAAGATGGGGCCTGAATTCTTTAAGACCTTGTATGTGAGGAGCAGGATTTTGAATCTGGATTTAACAGGAAGCCAATGAAGGCAGCCAACCAGGAGAAATCTGCTCTCTCCTTTCAGTCCCTGTCATGTTAATGACCTCTTGCTGCAGCATTTTGGATTAATGAAGGCTTCTTCCTGGTTGAAGAAGGGAGTTTTTCCTTCCCACTGTCGCCAAACTGCTTGCTCATAGGGGGTCATATGATTGTTGGGTTTTTTTCTGTATCTCCTGTACAATATAATGCACCTTGAGGTGACTTTTGTTGTGATTTGCCGCTATATGAATAAAACTGAATTGAATTGAATCTTGAGATTCTGTTCTGCCTGAACCAACAAACTGAGACACTGTATGTTTGGATTACATTGAATATTAAATCATTTGACTCTATAACTGTTTCTGTTTCGGATGAAACCCAGAGTGGCTCCTGTATTGCAGAGCAAGCTGATTTTTCTTGTGTTTTGCACAAGTCAGCTGATTCTGAGACTATAAGTCAGGCACCTCCAATGAACTGTTTTAGTCTTCCAGCCAACTCCGTGTCTGCCATTGTGGCTAGGACTTCTTTTGTTTCTCCGGCAGTTTCTCGTCTGTGACTTTTTCCATGCCTCAGTGGGCAAATATAATGGGCAAGAGAGTCCCACCTGCCATAACTAAACTGGCTAAAGAACTGGGACTTAATGTCGCAGAGCTTATGGATCAAGCTAAGTTTTGTGATTTATGGCCATTTATGTTAAAACCAGCTCCCCATGCCTCTGTGTCCCTGTTAACACTACACCCCCATCAGCAGCCTGTCTCCGCAGGAGGGTCCGAGGGGCCCGTCCAGCCTTCATCACCTGCAGCGCCACCACCTGTTGCTTCCATGTCGTTGCCTAGTCCTGCCTCGTCTAGTCCAGCCTTGTCTGGTCCCACCTGCTAGGAGGGCACGTCCATGTCCAGCACACCTGGCTCTTCTACGCCGCCACCTCAACGTTGCCGGCCATTTCCTGGGCCACTGGCTGAACATCAACGCCATCATGGATGGCCTCCTGAACTGCGTCGCCACAGTTGCCTTCCGCACGGCCGCCCTCCTGATGTGCCTCGGCTGCGTTGCCACAGACCTCCGGGTCGGCCCCCTGAACTGTATAGGCTTTTGTGTTGTTGCCCTCCGGGGCAAACCCCCGGAGAGCTTTATGGACAGTTTTGAGTTCCAGTGCTCTTCACTGACTTTTTGTTTTCTTGAGCTCCACAGCTTCTTGTGGACTTGTATTTTGTCATTTGTTTTTGGTTCTGTGTTTCCCAGCGTACAACAACTAAAATCTCACTTTCTGGTTTTTAAGAAAGCAAAGAGGGAAGATGTGTTGGTTAAACAGTGATGAGAATGATAGCAGTGAAAGTGCATAATCAAATGTCTCAGTGCTTCAGTTGCAGGTGGGCAAATGAACCCTGATCAATTTCTACATCAGCAATGGTCAGAGGAAGATAATAGGTTAACATTAGAAACACCCAGGCCGAGTTTTAGCTGAATTAAGCGACAGCTTCACTTCCATGTGTTCCTCATCCTGACAGCCTGATGGACGAGCTGTCTCTCAATCTGCTGGTTCTGGCCCGGAGGCTCTTCAGTCTGACTCCTGATGGCAGTAAACTGAAGAAGCTTTTGGACGGATGAGTGGAGTCATCTGTGATGCAGAGGGCTTTCTGGATGAGGTGGGTGCAGTAGATCTCCTCGAGGGAGGGAAAAGAAGTACTTACGATCCTCTCCGCGGTGTCTCACTCTCCGTAATTTTTTTTTGGCAGCACCCAGTGCAGGAACCATACCACACAGTGATGCAGCTGGTGAAGATGCTCTCAATGGTGCTTCTACAGAAGGTGCTCATAATGGGGGTTGAAGCTCTTGCTCTCCTCCAGTTTGCAGAGGGAGTAGAGTCGCTGTTGGGCTTTACTGACCAGTGATGCAGTGTTTTTTGACCAGGAGAGATCTTCTGAGATGTGCACACCCATGAACTTGGTGCTGCTTACCCTCTCCACAGCAGACCATCTCCTTAGTCTTCTCCACATTCAGGGACAGGTTGTTGTTGCTGCACCACTCAGCCAGATGGTTAACTTCACTCCTGTAGTAGATCTCATCATTGTTGCTGATATGACCTACCACAGTTGTTATTTGCAAACTTGATGAAAAGGTTGGAGCTGTGTCATGGTGTGCAGTCGTGGGTCAGCAGGTTGAAGACCAGGGGGCTCAACACACATCCTTGGGGAGCCCTTGTATTCAGTGTTCTTGTGCTGGAGGTGTTGCTGCCGACCCATACTGTCTGCTGTCTTCCTGTCAGGAAACCCAGGAGCCAGTTACACAACGAGGTGCTTATCCCCAGCAGATCCAGTTTGTGAATGAATTGCTGGGGAATGGTGGTGTTGAATGCTGAACTGAAGTCCATGAACAGCATTCTAACTTGTAATGTATAATGTCTTGAGATTAGCCAATGTAACTAGAGACTCTGTCATGTTTTGGCTGTGTGGCAGGCAGGAATTAAAACCCAAACGCAAACTCACGGGGAGACGGGGGATAAACTCAAAAAGCACAGCTTTATTGCTGGAAACACAGATCACAAGTTATAGAAAACTAAACTGGAAAAAACTAAATATAAAGCTCACAGGAAACACATGAATAATCACACACAGCATGGGGGAGAACGTGACACTGAACTGAGGGAGACGTGGACATAAATGCACAGAGGGTAAACGAGGGAAGTTGGAGCACATGGGGGAACACAGCTGACACAGATAATCGTAACAAGACAGGGCAGGAGTAAACACAACATGTCACATACTGACGAGAGACTGTCAAAGTAAAACAGGAAGTACACAGAGGTTCAGACAGGAGGAGAGAGAGCGTGGGGAGAGCACGGACATAACGGGCTGGGGAAAACATGGAATAAACATGAGGGGAAACAAGGGTTCACAGGTACACAGAGGGGCACACAGGGGGTAACCAAATAAGGAACATCTTAACTAAACAACCTAGGAACCAAGGCATAAATAAAGAACAAAATACAAAACACACGAAAACTAAGAATACTGTGCCAACATGGCCCAGGACCATGACAGACGCAGTTGAAGGACTAGCTGAGCAACTGGGACCCACCTCCATGATGGCAGTCCAGAAAAGAATGACCTGAGATATGTTGCAGGCTGAAAAAGGGGGTTACGATACCTTTGCTTGCAGTGGATCCAGAAGACTTGGAAGTGGAAACACCGGCTGAATAGTGTGATCTCTTACCAGAGATCAAAAGGGGGAATCGTGAGAAAGTATTAGAGCAGGTGGCATGTTTCAGTTCCCCTCTGACGTGCTGAGATAAGGAGTAGGTTGTAAAAGAATAGGAAAGCAAGAAAAACTACAGAGGACGAGTTGGGGAGTGTACCTTTCTATGTGAACGTTAGGAGTGTGTCCTGACTTCTTTTGCTGACTGTAGGGAGCACGAGGGTTGGCTCACCTATAGCCCCCATGACTAAGCATGTACAGTGGTACCATACAGTGGTACTATAACGCGGTTCACCTTTCGCAGCTTGCTGTTTCGCAGGGTTTTTTTTTCAATTTTCCTTTTTTTTTTTTTTTTTTTTTTTTTTTTTTACAGCGTATTGTGTTCTGCGTCCTGATTGGCTGTAGACCATTGCCAATCAGTCTCGTGCCATGTCTCCTGTACAGTACAGAATGTGTTCAGCTTGTCAAATGTACATAAATCTTTGATCGATAGCAGTGTGACTCTGAAGTGCTGTAATGTATGTTTGTATGTTTTCCCCCCAACAAACACAACAATGTTGACGAGATGTTTTGCACTGTCAAAGGCAACCGCAGGTGCCTTCGGTTTCATTCTATGATACTGGACTTATTCTATACGAATGTTTGAAGTTGAGAGTGTTTAAACAAGAGATAAAAGCGTGAAAATCTTCATGCCTGTCTGAGAAAAGTGTATAAAGTGTGTAGTGAGGTGTTTTAGAGCCTTAAAACATCTATAATAATTGTAAAAAAAAAAAAAAGGAAGTTAGCTAATTCGCGGATTTCACCTATCACGGGTTATGTTTGGAACATAACTCCCGGGATAAATGAGGGACCACTGTAATCTAAAGGTTGCAAGATGCTTGTGTGCACAGTTTTCACCCTCCACATCTTCTCCAGCTCTTCTTTGAGCCCTTTACATGCCATTTACATATGCACCTCCACCTGTATCACGAAGGACCCCACTCACCCAGCACACAAACTCTTTGTCCCACTCCCCTCAGGCAGGAGGCTGAGGAGCATTAAATGCAAAACCACCAGACTGAGAAACAGCTTCATTCCAGAAGCTGTGAAACTTCTCAGTGCATAATGGACAAGAACTGCTGTTGTAGCACCTTAATCAGTACTAACACTGTCATCACTGTTGACACTGTTATCAATGCTGGACATCATGCCCTTTCCTGCTAAAGTATTTGTACCTACATTCTATATTCATACTCCATACTGGTACTCAGGTTGTTACACTCTATTTATTGTATTATTTTATTTCTTGTTATTCTGTTTAGTTTTTTTGAAAAGGTTTATTTACATTTCTTATCTCAAAAAGTTGAATCTGTTCTTCTGGACGTGGCGTTTTGTGGGAGAAACGTTTCGTCACTCATCCAAGTGACTTCTTCAGTCTCAGCTGACTGCAGTTTTCCCCAATCTTATAAACAGTACATTTGCATAATGACTGAAACCAGCCCACTGAAGCAACAATGGGCTGAGAGGTCAGTTCCTTAATCATAATTATGCAAATTCCCATGACCATTGATCAACAATCACTGACCAAAACCCACTGATCAAAGAACACTGATCAATGGCCATGAGTACCATTCACAGAGAGTTGGGGAATGGCTCAATCACAGCATTGTAAGATGGTGAAAGATGTAAGAATTTGTCTGACAGACAGCTCACCCAAACAGAGAAAAACATCCTTGCTAAAGGGTTGAATTTTGCTGTCACACTGAGACAAATCCCGCTAGTGGAGCTGATCACCGGCACACAAACAGCAATTCATAACAACAATATTGCAGAAGTGGAAGCAGATCTACTACAGACGAAAGTTTCGGCCTGTCTCAGCAATGCAAAGCCCCCAGCATCCAACATCACCATGGAGGAGAGGAAGGCACTCATGTCACTTAGTGATGACAACAACATTATCATCCTTCCGGCAGACAAGGGTAGGTGCACACTATTGCTAAACCAGAAATACTATCATGAGAAGATTTTGTCACTACTCAGTGATGAAAATACTTATGAGCCCCTGAAACGAGAACCAGGAAGTGGCTACAGGAAGAGGGTCATAGACTGTCTGAAGCAGTTAGAACAAGACAAGGCTATTGACCGGACCACATACCACAGGCTGTACCCAGGGGAGTCTACACCAAGTCTGTATGGTTTACCGAAAATACATAAGCAGGGTGCACCTTTAAGACCGATTGTCTGCATGATCAACTCTGCACCTATACCATCTCCAAGTTTCTGGCTTTGATCGTCAACCTGCTGCTGGGCAGCTCTGAACACCACATCCAGAACACCCTGGATTTTGTTGAGAAGGTGAGAGATGTCATTATGGAGGCAGATGAAACCATGGTCTCGTACGACGTTACATCTCTCTTCACTTGCATCCCAGTCACGGAAGCGTTGGAGGTAGTCCGTAAAAGATTACAGGATGACCCCAACCTCAGCAACAGGACCACTCTCAGCATCGACCAAGTGTGTTTGCTTTTGGACCTGTGTCTTCATTCCACCTACTTCACATACAAGGGCCGGTTCTACAGGCAGAAACATGGGTGTGGCATGGGCTCCCCAGTTTCACCCGTCGTGGCCAATTTGTACATGGAAGAAGTGGAAAAGAGGGCTTTGCTATCCTACCCTGGAACACCACCAAGCCATTGGTTCAGATATGTGGATGACACCTGGGTGAAAATCAAATCTCAGGACGTTCCACAGCTCACGGATCACATTAACTCGGTGGACCAACACATCAAATTCACCAGGGAGGATATGAAAAGTGGCAGGTTAGCCTTCTTAGACTGTGAGATTTCCATCAGTAATGGGGACATCTAAAAGCTGACGTGTACCGTAAACCTACACATACGGATCAGTATATAAGGTTTGACTCTCATCATCCACTGGAGCACAAACTGGGTGTCATCAGGACGCTACAACACAGAGCGAACACCATCCCCACAGACACAGCGGCCAGGGAGGCAGAAGAACAGCACATGAAGAAGGCCCTGAGTAAATGTGGTTATCCCAGCTGGACTTTTGTCAAAGCTGGAAAGACACCTAAAGAAAGCTCCAGCCGATCCAGGAGAGAACGACAACCGCTGCCCAAGCGAAACCCTGTAGTGATCCCATATGTGTCTGGAGTATCGGAACAGTTGAGATGCATTTTTTCTAAACACCGGGTCTCTGTGGCTTTTAAACCCAAAAAATACGCTGCACCAAAAACTGGTCCACCCCAAGGATTGGGTCCCCCAACACAAACAGAGTAACATAGTGTACGCTGTTAAGTGCCAGGAGGATTGCCAGGGATTTATACATCGGGGAAACCAAACAACCTCTAGCGTCGAAGCAGATGGCACACAGAAGAGCTACCTCATCAGGCCAGGACTCTGCAGTCTATTTACACCTACAGGCCAGTGGACACTCTTTCAATGATGAGGATGTACACATCCTGGACAGGGAGGAACGCTGGTTTGAGCGCGGAGTCAAGGAGGCCATTTACGTGAAAAGGGAAAGACCATCTCTGAATTGAGGAGGGGGCCTAAGGTGTTCTTTGATCAGTGGGTTTTGGTCAGTGATTGTTGATCAATGGTCATGGGAATTTGCATATTATGACTAAGGAACTGACCTCACAGCCCATTGTTCCTTCAGTGGGCTGGTTTCAGTCATTATGCAAATGTACTGTTTATAAGGTTTGGGGAAACCTGCAGTCAGCTGAGACTGAAGAAGTCACTTGGATGAGTGACGAAACGTTTCTCCCACAAAACGCCATGTCCAGATGAACAGATTCAACTTTTGGAGATTTACTTTCCTGGATGACTGAGAATGCATCAAGACATTTACTTTTTTAAAATCCTGTTTCTTTCGTTGATCTGTTTCTTTTCGGTCCATGACAGTGTGTACGTAATTTCGTTCCACCTCATGTAAATGTGATGCGAATGACAATAAAGCTCCTTGAATATTTTTTGGAACCTGTTGACAAAATAATTTTGATTAAAGTCAAGATTTCATTTTTTTTTTGAGTGTGAGAATGGCACAAGTTGTCTCCATCTTGTGAGTAAAGACGCAAATTCACTGTTCACACTTCGTCATATTGTCTTTGTGTTTTTATTACCTGTGGAAGTCCTCACATCAGAATAGACAACATGTGGATTAGCAGGATGTTTGTCTGGAAAATACACATAAAATCATTAAATTTAATTATCATTTTTTTAAAAAATCACATACATACACACTAAAGTGAAAAAGAAAGTTTTCTTTGTTTTCTTTATGAAGAAACTGTTGAGCTGTTTTAGGTAAAACTGATATTACACAGCTCAGACAGCAGCCTTTTTGTTGACGTGTAATACTATTTGGCTTGTTTTATTTTGTACATTTACATTTTAGTATAATTTTAGTGTTTTTATCTTATGTATGATTATTAAGCATGTGGTCTTGGGTTCAGTCTACATAACCGTAAAGTTTAGCTCTTGTGAGTACTGATTACCTTTTTAGATCCTTTTATTTCCTAGATTCAGCTACAGGGCTAACCAGGAGCAGTGTGTCTAGCCTAGTGGGGGTTCCCTCCTTTAGCATTTCCTTTATTTGTCCAGCACTCTTTGTATGAAGCTGATGTATAGTTTATTTTCATCCCCCTTCGTTAGGCCTCTTTTACTTTTTGTTGATTAATATTGACTTGAGGACGCTATTATGCTGACAGACAGTGATAAAGTCTATTTTAAGTGTGCTCCAGGTTTAAATTCTTTATTGTATTAATTTTCAATAAAGTACATTTATCAGTGAAACAATCTCTCTTGCTGGGGGTGTATTTTAAATCAGTTTAGCTTTCAATTTAGCTTGAATAAATATTCAATGTTTAATTCTCCAGGTTGAAATTCTCTTAGGTGTTGTCACAACATTTAAATAATAACCCCCCTGACCGTACTGCCACCACTTGTGCTCCTTGATTCTTTTCTTCCCAGTTTGGTCAAAGCTTTAGCTGTAGGAGAGATGGCCTCACATTTGACTCAAGAATACTTGCAGGAATTGTCTGTCTGCAGGTCCACTCAGTGAGCGCAGGGTGCCAAAATCATTGGGGCTTTCTCCTTGAAACCCTTCCAAACAGGTCATGCTTTTTCAGTTTCTTTCTAATTGTACTGTAATAAACTTTAACCTGCTGAACGAGGCCTGTAGAGTCTGACATAAATCTGTCAGTTTTTTTTTAAGTTTTCCTGAGCATTGCACAGTCACACAGTCATATTGGAAACAGTAAAGGTGGCTGACAATGATGTCACATCCCGAGGCATGGCTGGTTGTGCACCTCTGGATTTTTGTCACTTGGCAAGTTGCATATGATTGTGTCAGTATTTAGCATCATTTTTAAAGACTCCCTAGCCCAGAAGCTCAGAGACACACAGATACACAAAAGAAGATGTTGGACAGTGTGGAAACACTGTGGAAAAAACACTCAGCAATGTCTTTGCTTCCAGTTTTGACTTCTTTTCTTGCTAGATTAGCACCTAGTGACTCTATTTCTCTGAGTGGTGACACCTATTGTTCAGGAGAATACTGCACTGTAATGGTGGGCATACATAGAATTGACTGCATGATGATTTTGTGGTGTTGAATGCAGCCGTTGCGGCCATTACACTGGAACACTTAGACACTTGTGAAAACTCTTTTTCACATGACATTTTTGTCATCTACCTCTCTGATTAGCTGGCTGTCTGATGATGACATCACCATAGGTCACATCTACAGGAGGAGACTGTTTCCTTCCTGAAAAAAGAAAAGCAGGAAACACAAAAACAGAACACGAGTAAACTCTCCTCTCAGTCGGACAGGTGACACTCCTGTTTCTGCAGTCAGTACACTTCTAAAACATAATATCAACATAATCTAGCTCTTATGTCTGACATATATTTTTTCTCTATTATCACTTTCTTCTAAGCTTTTCAGTTCTTTCTAGCTAACATTTAAACTCCGAAGACAAACTTGGGTTTAGTGTGTTGCCCACAGACATTATCACTTTCTTCTAAGCTTTTCAGTTCTTTCTAGCTAACATTTAAACTCCGAAGACAAACTTGGGTTTAGTGTGTTGCCCACAGACACTTGGCATGCAGACTGAGGCAGCCAGGGATTGAACCACTAATCTTCCAAACAAGGAAGACTACCTGCTCTACTTCCTGAGCTACAGCAAGAGAACAACAATAACCACAACACTTCTTGTGCTGTTTGAGAGCACTTCGCTCTCACACTGCAGGCTTACTTGTTGTTCCCAGAGTATTTAAAAGCAGAATGGGGGGCGGAGCCTTCAGTTTTCAGGCCCCTCTTCTGAGGAACCAGCCATGCTGCACTGATCTGGACTGTGGACTCATGTGATTCATGATTCATTCATGAATTTACATCTGCTCATATCAGCTGACAGACTTCTTACCTTTGAGTTTCCACCAAAGGAGCAGAACTCCAACCACCAGAACCAGGAGAACCACAGAAACCAGACCTGCTACAACTGGGACCAACCAGGAAGGAGTAGGAGGGGAGGAGGCTGGGGGGTGGATGGAGAGAGTAGAAGGAACAGCAGGAGAGAGAGGAGTGGATGTTTGAGGAGAAGGAGGAGGAGTGCCTGCAGGAGAAATGATGAAGATGGTTCAGTCAGTTTATTCAGCAGATTAGTTCATGTCTTCAAACAGGAAGTGATGTCAGTGTTCTGACCTCTGACCCTCAGAAAGCTCTGAGGAGATGATCCAAACTTGTTGGACGCACACGAGTAGAGACCTTCATCAGACTGCTGGATGTTAGTGATGACGAGCTCTGATTTAGATTCAGATCCAACACGACTTTGATTAAAGAAGAAATAACTTGTGATGACGTCACCATTCTTCTGTCTGCAACGCAGAGTGACATCACTTCCTTTCCTCACAGGAAGTGCGGGGATCTCCAGGATTAGACCTTTTTCTGAGCAACAGAGACACAACCAGAGTGATACAGAGACAGAGACACGGCGTGTCCAAAACCATGGGCTGCATCCTCCTGAGGAACCAGCCTTCGCGGTCTACGTGGGCCGGGTCCTCAGGAGGCCGAGTGAGCGGGCGTGAAATTGGACGGTCTAGCCTTCAGAGTTACGTCACAAGCTGTCTCTGTGTTTTAATAAAAACTCAGCCGCCTGCTCCTTGCTGTCTAAAATAAAACCGGACGCTGGCGTAAATTCTCAACCATCTCACACTTCTGTTTAATCAGTTTTTTCTTTGACGTTTATTCAGCTGTGTGAAAACAAAGGAGGAACCCACCCGAGGGATAAAGTTTTATTTAATCTAATCTAATAACTTTAATCTCAGCCAAACTGATTTACTCACAAGTAAATAAAACACTGAAAAAAGCCAAACAATGACATTTTTAAGTTAACGTGACTTATATATCATGTTTAACCTGAGTAGTGAAAGATCGCGGGGATCTGAAAACGATGTGCCGAGAGTCCACTGTTCTCGGCGCCTCTACTGAGCCGGTGTTCACCGGCCTGCTATCGAGCTGCTGGGTAACAGACGTATCCGAAAATTGTTGGAGCACTTTTGCAAATATGTGATTTCTTTATAAATTGAGCAGATATTTGAGGATTACACAGCTACATTTTGGCCTGAAAATGTGTTAAAAGTTTATTTTGTGACTCAGAAAGAGTAATAAGAGTAATATTAAAACTAAGCAGCGGCCGCCATTGTTGGAAACTGGAATTGGTTGGGCCGCGCTATGAATTCTGGGATATGGTCGGCCGCGAAGGATACACCAGACCCATCCTCCCAATCTGGGGAAAAGAGGACGCATTTGTCGGTCGCATTTAGAGGAGTCTACGGTTTGGGACAGCCTTCGCCGCCTGGCTGTGACATAATCGGCCTACAAATGTGGCCTCAGGAGGATGCAGCTCATGGTTTTGGACACCCCCTCAGACAGAGACACAGCTGGATTATCTGACTGTCTGTACCTAAAACACTGATGGGCACTTCATCGCTCTGCTGTCCAGATGAGTTCTCACAGAAGTAACTTCCATTAGAGGGGACTGAGAGATCCAGAACACAGGAGGAACCATGAACCCTCCCAAAGCCTGCAGCTGCTCCACAGTCCTCAGTGAGTCCTCCTCTGGTCCTCTTCACTGTCCATCCATCAACTGTCTGTCCATCATCAACACAACTCAGATACACCGAAGAAGATCCACTGAAGAACTGCTGAAGGTTTGGACTGACAGACAGAGACACTGGAGGACACACACACACAGAGTAAGTGTATTTGTGTTCTTGTTGGAGTCTCACTGATTGTTTTCACTTCATCAACTCACCTGCAGAAACAGTTGGTGCAGACAGCAGCAGCACACACACACCTGCAACAGGAGGACAGAGGTCAGTAAAGGTCAGAGGTCACTAAAGGTCAGCGGTCACTGATGGACAGTTCAATGTTTGCACGTAAATCTCTGTGTGAATGTCTCTTTTTTTCAGTGTTGAGCTCATAGATCTAGATCCATTTAGGAACCATGTGTTCAGTGCTTGTTGAAGCTGACGATTTTCAGACTTGCTTATGATGAGCTTGTAGCATAAAAAGTGAGATTGTATAGAAAAAATTTGTATTTGAGTGTACAGAAATGTTCATTTTGAAATTTTTTCTTGTAAAAATTTTCACACACTCATGTTTTAAATTTACAGTTACAGGAAAAACTATTCACAAATGTGTAGACTGATACTTCAAATATGCTGAAAGCTGCAGCAGAAGTGCAGTTTTACTTATATTCATATTATTTTGGCCAGAAGGGGTGATGGTGCGATATGGCAGCCTCGCTTCTGTCAGTCTGCCCCAGGCAGCTGTGGCTACAACTGTAGCTTGCCTCCACCAGCGTGTGAATGTGAGAGTGAATGAATAGTGGAATTGTAAAGCGCTTTCGAGGTCTTGAAAAGCGCTATATCAGTGCAATCCATTATTATTATTATTACTATTATTATTTTGTTTTTACTAATTAAAACCTCTCAAATCAGTGAATACAAGTGCTCAACTGCTGCCGCTACAGTCACAAGTTCACATATTCTATGCTTTGACTTCTTCCTGCAAAGAATGTGTTGCAAAACTCGCACTTGTAGCTGAAGAAGGGCTCGGGGAGAAGGAAGCAGGAGTGGAGGTCAGCCAATCAGAAAGCAGAAAACGAGAGGCCTAATTTCCCGCTGTCCTCTGTCTGCCATGTTGGATTCACAACCACAGAGTGAAGGAAGCCATTGTAAGTTTGCTTTAAAGTTGTATTTGGTACAGGGGTGTCAAACATATGGCCCGCGGGCCACGTCAGGCCTCCGATAAAATTTCATATATCAGTTATTAATGACCAGTCAATATGTCCAATCTTCAGCCCTGAGAATCCATGCAGGCAGGGGTGGGACTTTATTTTCATAGGCACCATGCGGCCAATCACATGCAAAGACAGACTGGGCTCATACCATTATGTGAAAGAAGGAAGGCGGGAAGACATTTCAATTCAGCAAGTGTAGTGGTACAGTCCAGGTACACAGAGAGATGAGGAGCCGGATTTAAATGCAAGTGTGTCAGAAAAAGTGAACAAACGATTGTAAACGGAAAATGAGCACTTGCCTGCATTTCAATAATACTGGAGACTGCAAAGCTGAGTGCACAGTTTATAAAATTTGCAGCTGGATAAAGTTGTTATTTTGAGCCAATTTCCATTGTGGAGAACAAAAAATCTTCACACTTGTCCTTATACCTCGTGTGTTCTCCGTAGTAGGAGCAAATGCATAAAAATAACACTTTTATGAAAACACTGAATAAAAATATCTTGTGTTAATCTGAAACATAATACTGTAATAATCCCTAAAGAGATTATAGTTCAGTATTGAATATTATATAAAATAAAGTTTATAGAAAGTGTGTTTGAATGGCAGAGATGCAGAAATGTGTGCATTTAGCACAGAGTCATGGCTCAGTGTCTGAGAGTCTAAACGAGTCTCACAGGCTCAATGTGCGCTTCAAGCAATTTATAATTATAATTTCTAATTCTTAACTTGTTTGATCTGCTACTGACCACAAACAAGCACAAGCAGACTTTTTGGACTTTTAACTTTTCAGAAGTTTTACAGCTTTTCCTACTGATAACAACCTTCGTTATGGCCATTCATACTACACAAACTTATTAAGCAATATACAATGCACCTGCTGAACCCAATTCCCCCTGGTACCAAATGTATCACCAGATCTGTTATTTGAATACAGATGCCTGTGGTATCCATGGAAACATCAGAGTCTCAGCTAAAAGCTCACAAAAATATTTCAGCAACCACCAATCAGCTAAAACAGCAAATGATTGAAAAACAGGTAAATAGTAAGTAAGTAGTAAGTAAAATTTATTTATATAGCACTTTTTAAGACAAGAAGCTATTACAAAGTGCTTCACATGAGAGTGTAAAAACATATCAAAAACAAACAATATAACAACAATAAAACAACATATTACACATGAACATTACCCAAATGCCTGTTTAAACAGATGTGTTTTAAGCTGTCTTTTTAAAGAAGCCACAGAGTTGATGGTGCATGGCGGAGGTCTGTGGAATACTCAGAAGACCACTATCAGCATTCGGTTTGGAGAGTAAGGTTGAAGAAGCTCAATAATATAAGTGGGGGCCTCACCTCATGAAGACAAGAATGTAAAAGTGAGGATTTTAAACCGATATCTGTACCCAACCGGAAGCCAGAGCAAGGATTTTAACAAGCAAGGGCAATATTTCTTAATGAAAAAAGCAGGAGCAGGTCACAGACGTGATACAAGCATCAAAAGACAGATATTGATCAAAAATTATCCCAAGATTCTGAGCATTAGCTTTTATTGAGGATGAGAAAGGGACCAGACGTTGATTAATTTGGGACTTGACATGCTCTGGAGCAAGAATTAAACACTCAGTCTTGTCTGCATTTAGTTTCAAATAATTGTTTGTCATCCAACCATTAACCACTTTAAGATAGTCCATTAGAGTGGATAATTTGTCTAATTCCTGAGGTTTAAAGGAGATGTATTATTGGATATCATCTGCATACAGATGGTGGGAAATAATTTTGAAGCTGCTAAAGGAAGAATATGTAATGAAAACAATAAGGGGCTTTGAACTGAACCTTGTGGGACTCCCCATGACAATTTCGCTATATCTGACGAGAAGTTTCCCATTGAAACTAAAAGTGTTCTATCCGCAAGAAATGAGGTGAACAACTTTAGGACAGATATCCCTACCATTTGATTTAACCTCTTAAGCCCCAACGCCCCCTGATACGGGGGCAAAAGGCAGGAGATCAGGTAGGCTTGGGGCTTAAGAGGTTTAAACAGTGGATTAAGATCTAATGATCAACGTTATCAAAGGCTGAGCTAAGGTCCAATAGAACAAGGACTGAGCAATTGCCTGTGTCACCGGCCATCAAAAGCTCATTTGTAACTTTGAGGAGAGCTGTTTCTGTGGAGTGTGACTTTCTAAATCCTGACTGAAAGTTGTTAAGAATATTATGTTTTTCCAGTGTTTTCTTTACTTGAGACCAAATGACTTTTTCAAATATTTTAGAAAAGAAAGGAAGTTTTGAGATAGGCCTGTAGCTCGTTTCACCACCCGATCGTTCGCCAAGAGTCTGTGTCTTAGCTGGACTTATTTTTCGTTTATATGGGCCGATGATTCATTTATTCATTTTAGTAACGGTATAAACAGTGAAAGGTGGTTGTCCAGATGCTGGTCGATGTGGGGAAAATAACTGAGTTGTTTGGTGGTGGCTAACGCGGAGCTCCAACAAAGGGCAGTTAGCCACCAGTGTATGACAGAAAGGACATGCGGGGAAAGAGACATACGAGGCGGCGAGGCGGCCGCCGATCGACCGGTGGTGGCTAATGCAGAGTTCAAACAGAGTAGAAGCGGCAACCGGTCGGAGCGTCAGGTTAACTGAATTTCAGGTAAGAACTTATGAACTGCACTCTGTTTGGGTCAGATATAAACCGAGTTTAGGTGTAGTTTATTTTCGTTGTGCTGACTTTTTACAATCAGTTACAATAATAACTCATACTGCGTGCTAGCTAGCACGACGGAGTTTCGATACAGCTGTGTGCGCGCTAAGTTACTGATGTTGAACTTCATGACAGCCTCCCCTGTCATTCTCTCGCCTATTGAAACTTCAATCATGAAACTGATCAATGATCGGCTTTTCTCTCTTGTTTGTTTATCGAGCTAAACAACAGCAGCACGTTTAAGCTTGATCAGCTGTTGTTAGAATTCATTTGATTTTAATTTCTTGTATCAGCTGATGTTTGCTGGAGCCACAGCTGAAAAAACGGCTGGTCCAAACCAGGAGATGTCCTTACTGAATCATCAGAGCTGAACTGGTAATGGAGAAACAGGTTTACCCTTTAGGTGACATGAATCAGTTGAAGGGAAGTTATGAACTGTTTCTGAGAGACAAATATGCCAAGCTCCCTTTTTTGTGTAGCTGACAGCTGGTAACTGTGCAGGGGCGGATCTAGCAAAGCTTTTGCCAGGGGGCCAGGTAGGGCATTAACAGGGAAAGGGGGACACAAAGATATACATTTCTTTCTTACTCTCATATAAAATATTTAGCTTTTATTAAATAGTTATCTGAATCTTACAACCAAAGTTTGTATAACAATACACAAGATTGGCTGTAGACCATTGTTAATCATTCAGAACACTGTGTAAACTTAGCAAAAAACAAAAAGTGAATGCAAAAGTGGATAAATATTTATTTTATGTGTTTGATGTGTGTGGCGGGGCGTGGTCTGCAGTGCCGCTGCAGGGGAGGTGGACTCACAGGCGTAAAGTCTGTGCTCTCTCGGCTGTTTTTTTGGGTGTGTGTTGGGCTGTGAGTTGAAAAGCTACAGCCAGCTGTGTGGGTACACCAAACATGTGTGAAAAGTGGTCCATAACGTAATGCTTCAAAGCGTGTTCATGCAAACTGCTGTGGTACAATGGGACTTCTGCTCATGAACCTCTGTGCACAGCATCTGCAAATTGGGGCTGTACGAAGTAACTTCATCTTTACCCAAAACTGTAAGCTGTCATCTGTGAGGCGCGAGGGGTGTTTGTTTTTACCATAGTTCATGGTGGAGAATGTCTGATCTTCTGAGTTTTTCTCTCTGTAGCCGTATGAATGGCAAACTACACTGATTAGCAGCGGCATAGGCACACTTAAAATTTCTTCTGAAATTTTCGCTTTCTAGTTATAATCTATCATCCACCTGGGCCTTACACAGAGTTTCTCTCTGATTTCTCAGACTTTTTTATCTGATTTAGTGCTCAGCTCAGATAAAAAAATTGTCGTGGGTGACTTTAACATCCATGTAGATGCTAAAAATGACAGCCTCAACACAGCATTTAATCTGTTATTAGACTCAATTGGCTTCTCTCAAAATGTAAAAGAACCCACCCACCACTTTAATCACACTCTAGATCTTGTTTTAACATATGGCATAGAAACCGAACATTTAACAGTGTTTCCTGAAAACCCTCTGCTGTCTCATCATTTCCTGATAACATTTACATTTACAATAATTGATTACACAGCAGTGCAGAGTAGACTTTATCAAAGTAGATGTCTTTCTGAAAGTGCTGTAACTAAGTTTAAGAATATAATCCACCCACTGTTATCATCTTCAATGCCCTGTACCAACATAGAGCAGAGCAGCTATCTGAACGCTACTCCAACAGAGGTCAATTATCTTGTTAATAATTTTACCTCCTCACTACGTACAACTCTGGACTCCATGATATAATTCTCAAACACGTAGCCTAAAGCAGATAACTCATAAGCTGGAGAGGAAATTGCGTGTCACAAATTTAGAGGATCATCATTTAGCCTGGAGAAATAGTTTGTTGCTTTATAAGAAAGCCCTCCGTAAAGCCAGAATATCTTACTATTCATCACTGATTGAGGAAACTAAGAATAACCCTAGGTTTAGGACTGGCAGTAGTTAAACCTTTACTTAAAAAGCTATCCCTAGACCAAGCTGTATTAGCATATTATATGCCAATCTCCAACCTTCCTTTCATATAAAACATTCTTGAAAGAGTAGTTGTCAAACATCTAATAGATCATCTGCAGAGGAATGGCTTATTTGAAGAGTTTGGGTCAGGTTTCAGAGCCCATCACAGTACAGCTCTCTTACAGCCAGGAGGTTGTACATATCAGCACCTTAAATGAATGTCTCAAAAACTACTCAAAAAGCCTGAAATTTTCACTGGTGTTTTTTACCATCAAAATGAACCAGAATTTGTAATTTAATTAAACATTTGAAAATACTGGATAATTACATCATCAAAAAATCAAATTGTGTTGTAAAGTTAAACATTTGAGAGCTTCAAATTTCTGACTGGCAAACATTTTGGAATATTTTTAACTGTA
This sequence comes from Pelmatolapia mariae, assembly GCF_036321145.2. Classification (NCBI taxonomy): domain Eukaryota; kingdom Metazoa; phylum Chordata; class Actinopteri; order Cichliformes; family Cichlidae; genus Pelmatolapia; species Pelmatolapia mariae. The sequence continues at coordinate 5,248 of NW_027052282.1, read as the reverse complement.
ACTACGGCATGTGGAATACTTTTAAACAAGAAAGTCTGAGTCACAAAAATGAAGAAAATGCTATTTTCATTTAACATGCTGAATCACTTTATTGAGCAAATATCACAGGTTGTGCTGAAAATCAAAAATATCAGTTTATAGCCTACTGTAAATAGAAAAAAATTGTGGAGTTTCCAGATGGTACTTTCATAATAACCCAGAGAATAATTTTGTTAAATATGTGCACATTTTCCATTTTTGAGACCTTCTACTCTTTAAAGACCAACTGCCTTGGAACAGTTTTATAATTCAGGTGAAGTTTAAAATATACTAAGAGGTATTTAAGCACAACAATGTAGCTTTTTCATATATTCAGATATTCATAATACCCAGGTTTAGGATTATTGTGTTGTATCAGAATACAGATCACACCATGAGGACAGCATATGTTTTAAGATTCTTTGTTATCGTGAGAGTCAGAGAGAAAAATGTCTGTTTTTCCTTGAGTGTGTGTTGAAATTAAAGAATGAATGAATATGTGACTCACCGAGGAGGAGCAGAGGGACAGGTGCGGTCTTCATGGTGTTTCTTTGTTGACTGAGTGTCTCATACTGAGCAGAAAAGAGACGCCTTCAGCTCCAGTTTCATCACTTCCTTTTTATCACATCTCTGCTGTAAGCATGTTTATTAAGTGTGCTTTTGTTATAATGAAATGGACCAGTTAGATAGACAGACTGAAACAGTACTCTATCTACTGAACAGGTGACAGACAGTGACAGTGGACTCATCTCTGTGCTTGTCCTGCTAGACCTTAGTGCAACGTTCGATACTGTTGACAATAATATCATATTAGAGTGATTAGAACATGCTGTAGGTATTACAGGTACTGCACTGCAGTGGTTTCAATCATATCTATCTAAGAGACTCTAATTTGTTCATGTAAATGGAGAGTCCTCTTCACACACTAAGGTCAATTATAGAGTTCCACAGGGTTCAGTGCTAGGACCAATTCTGTTGACTCTTTGGTTGCGCTGTCATTTGGTGTTTGCTCTCTCTGCGGTAGAGTATCGCATCCTTTTCCTGCTCAAACCCACTGTGGTGTTTTTGAGTAGCTTATCTGCTTAGCAATTTTATTAAAAACTTTTAGATGCCTTCTTTAATCAAAGTATAATCTTCACGTGCTTCATCCGAAGCACACTCTCTGTTTAGTCACTTCCTAATTTATAGCCAAAGTATTCACTCACTGTGTCTTCACTGTTTCGCTAGCTTAACTCGTAGCCGACTCGCTAGCAGCATGGCCTCTTCACCTGTCCCTCCTGCGCTTTAGAATAGAATAGAATAGAATAGAATAGCTTTTCATTGTCACTGTTACAAGAACAATGAAAGGCAGTTTGGCATTTCTCCATGTGTGTGAAGTACACAATAGCGTAATTATTTACATAATAGCAGACAAATTTACATTTATACAAGAAAGATATGTACAAGTTGTACATATACCTGCAAACATACACGCACATACATACATGCATACATACATACATATATGTATATATCTACATATATGCATCCGTACATACATAAACACACATAATTCCACATACACGCTTACATCTGTATACATACACATACATGCCATCTGACTAGCAGGTGCATTGAGAGGTGCAGTGTGATCAGTGATATTGCACATTGAGTGTGTGTGTGTGTGGGGGGGGGGGGGGGGGGGGGGCTGTAACTATACTAAATAGTTTTATAATAAATACAGTTTAAAGAGGTAGGGGTGTTGGTTGCATTGAAGTATAAATAGAAATACAATTTATTAATAATGTGTAATGTCCATGAGTGACAGGACAGCTATCCTCCAATCAGAGTGGAGGTAGGGCATGTTTGACAGCCTGTGGGTTAAAAACTTCTGTTGAGTCTTTTTGTCTTTGACCTGATGGACCTGTAGCGTTTACCAGAGGGAAGGGGAGAAAAATTGATTGTCCAGGGTGTGAGGGGTCTTTGATGATGATGCTGGCTTTCTGCTAAAGTCTGCCAGTATAGATGTCTCTCAGGGGGGTTAGTGAAGTGCCAATTGCCCGCTCTGCTGCCACCATCCGCTGCAGTTTCCTCTTAGAATAGAATAGAATAGAATAGAATTCAACTTTATTGTCATTGCACATGCACAGGTACAGGGCAACGAAATGCAGTTTGCATCCATCCAGAAGTGCTTTAGTGATATAGATATATTACAATATATATTATTATATACATATTATACATATTATATATATATATATATATATATATATATATATATATATACATATTATAGATATATTACAATATATATTAGCAACAATATATTAGCAATAATATTGTCCTCTTGTCGTCAGCGGTGCAGCAGTGGAACCAGAGTGTGCAGCAGTAAGTCAGAAGGCTCTCGATGGTTGAGCAGTAGAAGTTTACTAGCAGTCTCTGGGGTAATTGGGCCTGACATAGTTTCCTTACGAAGCACAGCCATTGTTGTGCTTTACCTATCTGGTGGGAGAAGTTTCTGGACCAGGTAAGGTCGGCCGAGATGTGGACTCCGAGGAACTTAAAGTTTTCTACCCTTTCTACCTCCTCCCCATCAACGTACAGGGTAGAGTGCTCAGATCGCTTTGTTCTTCTGAAGTCGATTATCGTCTCCTTGGTCTTGGCTGTGTTCAGATGCAGGTTGTTGTCGTCACATCATTGTTTGAGATGCTGAACCTCCTCGCTGTAGGCTGAATCATCGTTGTTGTCGATCAGTCCTATGATGGTGGTATCATCAGCAAATTTTATAATGGTGTGTTACGTTCTTAGTCTAGGTGAGTATTGAACGCAACAAGAAGTTGGCCCACTCACACACCACCCAAGCAAGAACACAAACAACAATATATTTTTAAAGTGCTAAGCAGCCATTTATTTTCTTCAGCAGTGAGCAGTGCCAAAAATAACAAATAAAACTCCCTAATGGACCCTATGCTTTCCTACACAAAATGAAAACCAAACAAAAGACAATTCACTTACCTAACTTCCTAAATGAAAAACAGGAGAAAACGTAATCAACAAAAATGGCTTCTCATGCCTACTAGGCTGCTGCAGTGAAGGATATATACAAGGTGAACAAAATACACGATTGCTACTTGACAAATCTATTTACAGCTATTTACAAAATTGAGGTACTAACGCCACACACACACGAGGTTATACTTGCAAATCACTTTGTCAAAGAAACTCTACACAGCAACGAATCAAAACACAGGTTCTTTGTTGGATGGTGGAGGCTAGTAGAGAGGGGGGCCAGGTGGCTGTCTTCTGGTAGTTAAATAATGGAGGTGATTAGCCAACTATCCAATCCAAGGATAGGAAGAGACTCCACCCAACTACTCACTGTGGATTGGTTAACAGTCATGGGTGAAAAGTGAGTATAAGAGGGGACTGAGGACACACCCCTGTGGGACACCCACATTCAGAATGAGGGTGGAGGAGGTGTGCTCTCCCATTCTGACGTTCTGGGGTCTGTTGCTTAGGAAGTCCAATATCCAGCTGCACAGTGAGCTGCTGAGTCCTAAGTTGCTTAGTTTATTAACCAGTTTGTGGGGTTGAACTGTATTGAAGGCAGAGCTGAGGTCCATAAACAACATTGTAACATAAGTTGTAATATATGTTTGCACTGATTGCCGATCACGCTTCAACTGAGTCGTCCTCGGTCAGAAGGAATGGCACTCCACAGTGACGTAGTTCAAGTAACTTTAATAAGGAGGTGGCAGATGACATCAACAGGGTGTACAGCTTTTGGTGGGGAGGCGATTGCATTACAGCATTCACATGCAGGTAAAGGGAGCGTGAGTGTGTATATGAGTGTGTGGTCATCTGTAAACAGAAGGAACAAATATTTGTATTAACCACTATGGATAGCAGTGTAACAACGTAGCTTAGCGATAGCAACGGGACTAGCTTCTTACGTAGCAAATTACACAGAGCAGATTACACAGATAAAGTCAAACAATCATCACTCTCATCTTATAATACTCACATGATAAGCACGCACACAGGGTCAACACACACAGGAATGCAAGGAAAAACGTTAATCCTCCGACACCTCCGACACACCTCTCATCTGTGCAGAACTGCGCTGAACACGTTCCCAACCGGAAGTACAGATACCGAGGTGCATCATGGGTAACGTAGTCTAAACAGTTAAAGCGAACAAGCGGACTTTTAACAGCCGCCCCTGTATTTGTATGCAAATACACTCATGCTAAAGTCCTTCTATTTTGAGACAGTATCAGCTGAGTCCTCAGGAACTTGGGAAGTTCCACCAGCTTAGTCACCGGGCGAACATAGGTACTGTCTTTAACCTTGAACTCGGCAGCTCGAACGATGCCATCAGTCTCTGGAAAAACTTGGGAAATGGTACCCACAGGCCAAAGGCCTCTAGGCAGATTAGAGTCCACAATCATAACAGCTTGTCCCACGGCCATGTTGTCAGTGGACTTCCTCCATTTCTGTCGGAGTTGCAGTCCTGGGAGGTAGTTCTGTATGAACCGCTTCTAGAAGTGGTCGCTGATGACCTGACTGTGTCTCCATCTTCTGGTCGAAAGAATGCCTGAGGGGCCATAAACTGCCTGGGGTAGTGCTGAATCATGCCGCCCCATCAAGAGAAGATTTAGTGTGATGGGATCAGGGTCAGCTATGTCAGCCGATGCATAGCCAAGCGGTTTTGAGTTCAGAATGCCCTCAACCTCTATGAGAGCTGTAAGTAGGACTTCTTCGGCTACAACTTGGTCCTTCAAGACTACTTGCAGTGCTGACTTCTCTGATTTCCCTTTCCCAGGCTCCTCCGAAATGAGGAGAGTGTGGGGGATTGAAGCAGAAGTTGATGGTCTGCTTGGCTAGTTGCTGCTTGAGGTCAGGCTCCATGTTTTCAAACGCCGTTTGGAGTTCTCTGTGACCACCTCTGAAATTGGTCCCTCGATCAGACCACATCTTGTATGGCTTCCCTCGGCGTGCGATAAATCTCCGTAATGACATAAGGAAGGAATCGGTGTCAAGACTAGGGAGGAGATCAAGGTGCACGCATCTGGTTGTAAGACACTTGTAGATAATTCCCCAGCGTTTCTCTCTTCTACGACCTATCTTTATCGTGAACCAGAACGGGGGCTTATAGAGTCTCAGCCGTGATGAAGGTAAGTCAGCCATTTTGGGTGTAGAAGGTGAGGGCGCATCCCTAGTCTGGATTCTCAGAGGACGTCAAGTCATT
>NW_027052281.1:0-27994 GCF_036321145.2 Pelmatolapia mariae | reverse complement strand
CCCTGGTGATGCTCTGCCAGGCCTCTACTGCAACAGTCTTCAGTTCCTGCTTGTTCTTGGGGCATTTTCCCTTCAGTTTTGTCTTCAGCAAGTGAAATACATGCTCAATCGGATTCAGGTCAGGTGATTGACTTGGCCATTGCAAAACAGTCCACTTCTTTCCCTTCAAAAACTCTTTGGTTGCTTTTGCAGTATGCTTTGGGTCGTTGTCCACCTGCACTGTGAAGCGCCGTCCAATGAGTTTTGAAGCATTTGTCTGAATATGAGCAGATAATATTGCACGAAACACTTCAGAATTCATTGTGCTGCTTTTGTCAGCAGTCACATCATCAATAAATACAAGAGAACAAGTTCCACTGGCAGCCATACATGCCCACGCCATGACACTTCCACCACAATGCTTCACTGATGAGGTGGTATGCTTAGGATCATGAGCAGTTCCTTTCCTTCTCCATACTCTTCTCTTCCCATCACTCTGGTACAAGTTGATGTTGGTCTCATCTGTCCATAGGATGTTGTTCCAGAACTGCGACGGCTTTTTCAGATGTCGTTTGGAAAACTCTAATCTGGCCTGCCTGTTTTTGGGGCTCACCAAAGGTTTACATCTTGTGGTGAACCCTCTGTATTCACACTGGTGGAGTCTTCTCTTGATTGTTGACTCTGACGCACATACACCTGCCTCCTAGAGAGTGTTCTTGATCTGGCCAACTGTTGTGAAGGGTGTTTTCTTCACCAGGGAAAGGATTCTTTGGTCATCCACCACAGTTGTGTCCCGTGGTCTTCCTAGTTTTTTGGTGTTGCTGAGCTCACCAGTGCGTTCCTTCTTTTTGGGAATGTTCTAAACAGTTGTTTTGGCCACGCCTGATGTTTTTGCAATCTCTCTGATGGGTTTGTTTTGTTTTTTTCAGCCTAATGATGGCTTGCTTCACTGGTAGTGACAGCTCTTTGGATCTCATCCTGGCAGTTGACAGCAACAGGTTCAAAAAGCAAACAGCACACTTGAAATGAACTCTGGACCTATTATTTGTTCATTGTAATTGGGGTAATGAGGGAATAACACACACCTGGCCATGGAACAGCTGAGAAGCCAATTGTCCCATTACTTTTGGTCCCTTAAGAAGTGGGAGGCACATATACAAACTGTCATAATTTCTATACTGTTCACCTGATTTGGATGTAAATACCCTCAAATAAAAGCTGACAGTCTGCAGTTAAAGCATCTCTTGTTCGTTTCATTTGGAATCCATTGTGGTTGTGTATAGAGCCAAAAATGTTAGAATTGTGTCGATGTCCCAATATTTATGGACCTGACTGTATATTAGAAGGAACAGACTTTATTCCGTTTGACAGACTAGTTATACAATATGGGATCAACAAGAAAAGATTTTTAGAATATCAACAAATTAAATCCATAGTAAAAAAGAAATTTAACCTCGGTCAAGTTGAATTACAAACACCACCAAGTGCGGTACATTTTCTTACTCTTAACCCTTTAAAGCCGGTCGGAGCGGACACGCTCCGTTTTACGTAACTATTTTTAAATCCCGGTAGCACTGCAACCACGTAAGCTAGCGCAATAATTTTTTTTGCATATGAAACCGGAGGAGTTGTACTTACATCTTATGCCATCAGCTTGTTCTAGGTCAAAGTTTCCTTCTACATATAGCTTTGCAAAAACTGCATAAAAAGCGCTTGCAGCAACAAAAACATAATATTCCAGAAAAACGCTTTGCCGATCCGATCAGCTGTTCATACACTTCCTACGTCCATCAGCGTGAACTGTCGCATGTCCACATGACCTGCCCGAAACCGGAAGTGACGTCATTTTGCGGAAATGTAGTTTTTTTTTTTACCATCGTGGCCTTATGACCCTATACTGGTGTTTTTAAAACTTATGTTTGACTTTATGACTTTCTGGTGTTGTTTCTGTGATGCTTAGGACTCATATTGCACTGCTGGAAATAGTTTATTTTGATGCACATGCTGTTTTTCTTGCAAATTTGCAAATAATATTTATTTTCGTTTTTCCTGCAGTATATGAAAATTGGTGTATTTCAAAAATAAACTATGAAGACACTTAAATAAATTTCCTGTGGTGGGAAACTAGTTTGTGCAACTTTTTTGTATTTACAGTTTTTGAGCAATAAACCTCTTAAATTTCTCTAACTAGAAATATATGTTAAAAAAACAAAAACGATTTTCAATTTTTTTGTAGTTTATTGCACTTTTTTGCAATTTATGTAATTACCATGCACTTAATGCATACATATTATTAAAATTTGGGCTATAATGGTTGTATTGATGTATAGCAACTTGAAATGCTCCAAAAAATGCCACTACAGCATGTAAATATATAATATTAGGTCTGGCGGACTTGGTTCTATGGTAGGTCTTAAAGGTTAAATCCCCCAAATTATTGTCTAATATATACAGAACACTTTCTAAAATCGATGAATCAATATCCATTCCTATTGCAAAGTGGGAAGCAGATTTATCAGTCAGCTTAGACCAAAACTTCTGGTCTCAGATATGCTTAAAACCTTTAAATTGATTAGAAATCCCAGTCTGCAATTAATACAATACAAAATACTACATAGAGTGCACTATACAGGTCATCGGATGTTCCAGATGGGCTTTACATCTTCCAACAACTGCTCACACTGTCAAGGCAATACACCAGACAATTACATCCACGCTCTTTGGTTCTGACCACCAGTTCAGAAGTTTTTGCGCGGGATATGTGAAGACTTATCAAAGTGTCTGAAATGTAAAATTCAACCTCCCCTTTAGTGTGCTTGTTGGGCATATTGGATGGATGTCACTACAGAAACTAGTACAGTCCACATGGTTTTTACTGCCCTATGCATTGCCAAGAAAACGGTCCTCATGAACTGGAAAAATAAAAATAATCTTAATTCTAAGCCAATATAGAAACCATCTAACAGATCACATTAGTCTCGATACAGCCTCTGCCAACACATTAGATCAATCCCTCTGGGCTCCTTTGATCGGCTCTATCACCTTGCGGAGTGGGGGGTCGTGGTTTGGTCCCGCCTTCGCTATTGTGGTTGATGTGGAGGTTGGGACGGGTTTAGGGCATCTGGAGAATCCTAGGGATGTTATCCCTGGAGGGCTCAACCCGGGGGTTGTAGTCATAACCTGGTTTAGTGGCCCTGGTTGCTCTTAGAGGGCGTTTTCCTCATGGCTGCGTGCAGCAGGGCTGGGGGAGGGTCTGTGCTGGCGGACGTAGGTTACTGGCCTGGTAGCCTGGCTGCCCCTGAGTGGATCTGGGGCAGGCGTGGGGGCTTGGGGTTCGAAGGTGCTTCACCTCCGTGCTAGGGCTCTGGCTGGGCCTTGGGGGCTTCGGTCCTCGTTGGTGTGTCGCCGAGGTTGTGGGCGGGTGGTGCACGGGGGCTCAGCCCTGGTACAGGGGGCCTCTGGTGCATTCGCCTAACTGGGGGGCTCTTCAACTGGCAGGGAGGTTGTTCCATCCTTGCAGGAGTCCACTCTGCAGGTGGGGGAGAGACATAGGAGAGGAGGAGAATAAACTTAACCTGGGTGTCTATTGTCCTGTGTAGTCTGGAGATGATTGAATGTTGGGGTGGGTACAGTTTCCGCTGCGGTGGGTCGGGTGGGCTGCCCCGGGTCCTGTGGGGCTTGGCGGTGGTGCTGCCGTAGACCCCGGTCTGGATGGGCCTGGGCCCCTTGCCTTGGTGGGTGCCGGAGGACGGGGGTGCCTACTGGGGTCAGCGGGGAGCTGGCCCCAGGGGAGGGGCTTCTTGCCCCTCCCTTCTTTTCCTCCCCATCCCTGACAGCCTCCCTCTTCCCGCTCCACCAAACCCACACACACGAGTAGGGCCTTGGGGTGCAGGTGTGTCACCAGGGTGCATGGGAGGCATTCCACCCCCTCTGTCCCCTTCTGGCCATCCTGTGCCTCAATTTTATTCCACAACTTGGACATCCACATTACTCACACTCTCATAACACATACACCCTTGAGGGTGTGCACGTTAACCGCGTCCAGAGACGGTCTGTGTATTCAACCCCACCTCTAGCGTCGGTGCCCACCTCTCAATTTTAAATCCATGTAGACATTGAGTGTTTCTCGGAGGGCCGTGCTAACACCTGCTGTTCTCTGGCAGCAGCACCATGCCCTCCCGTATTTTAAATGCACTTTAGAACAACACGCAGCAACACTACACATGAGCGGGAGGAGGGAGGGAGGGTATGGGGTCTTCACACACCCCCGTTCCTCTGCTGGCCATCGGGCCGGGGGGGCTGGGAGGAGGTGTTGGCCATCCGATTGGGATCTGGGATGCGGGGCCTCCCTGCTGCTGCGGAGCCGGGGCCGGTCTGCTTGCCGGGTAACATCTCCTGGTCTAGGTGCCGTTTCCTCCTCTGGGGGCGAGGGGTACCTGGACCGGGGGTATAGCGTATGTTTGGGGAGTGTGATTGTGTGTACAATGTCCACTTGTGTCTATCCTTATGTTGGGTGAGTGCTGAGTATTTGTATATGTGTGCATGAGGGTGGGAATGCATGTTTGTGTCTGTGTGTGCCTGTTTGTCTGTGTCTATATGTCAGGTCGGGTCTTAGACTCCACCTCTCTGGGAACTCCCAGGCCCTCAAAGTATGGAGGCCTATCTCCCCTCACCACACTCCCTGCCGGTGACTGTTTGGCCCTCAGTGGTCGGTGCGTTGGTGGTTCTTGGTGTCCGGGGCTAGGCGATCAGGTATGTACCAGCTCACTCCCGGTGGCTACTTGGCGGGGCCTGGCGCCCTGTTGCTCGGTCAGGCCTCTTCCGGGGCGTAGGGGCTCTCGGGCCTCCAGCCTCTGGGCCTGCGGCTTCGGTTCACTCTGGCACAGCTGGCTGCCGGCAGAGCCGGCGGGCACGCCAGTGCAGCCCCCTCTGGCTTCTGCTCCGTGGCTGCTGGGTGACCCCTCGTCTGGGGCTCTCCTCAGCTCTTCCCAGGAGGGTGACATGGATGCCTCTCCGGTGGTCCTCCTTGGGCTCTCGCACTCTGGGGCCTCTGGATGTCTGGAGCCTGGACCTCCTCCATGCCTGCTTCCATGCCTTGGGGGACGGGGCTATGGCTCCCTACACCCTCTAGTAGACCGTTACATGGGGAAACCTTCTGAATACAAGCGCGCTGATCCACACAGGTTGCACACGGGTGTTCACTGTTCATAGACATAAACTACACCTTTCTTGGCTGCTACCTCAAAGCACATTGTGCGCTATCGGTCCTGCGTGCTGCACCACAACATTCAATATTTAGTATTTACTGCTGTTTACACTCGCACATCGCTAGATTAATGCGATGGTGTTGCGTTTATTATGTTGCTCTCTTTTTTTGCTTGTTTTCTCTTCTGTTTCTCTCAACAGGTGATCTAGATTTTTTTCTTTCTCTTTTTAAGTGCCCTTTCTCACTGTCCCTCTTCCCCTCTGTTTTTCTTTTCCTTCATCTTTCTTTCTCCCTTTCCTATCCCCTAGTCATGTCTGTCCCGTCTGTAACAACTGAAAATAAAATAAAATAAAATAAATAATAACAAGGTCAATCAAATGGACCAATACGGCAAGGCCGTGATGATCCACTTGGTAAAGTAAATCCATTGGGTATCCTTGTTGGCCTTCAGACAACAATTCTGACAGCTAAAGAACCAAATGGGACAGGCAAAAAAAAAAAGACTGGTTCGCAAAGTACTTAATTCCATAATGAAAGTACAAAACCTGGATGAAGAAGGTCTTCATACAGTACTTTGTGAGGTTGAAGGCATCATTAACAGCCGCCCAATTATCAAAGCCTCAATGGATCCTAACGACCTGGAAGCTTTGACCCCTAATCATCTTCTTCTGTTAAAGACCTCACCGATATTACCACCAGGAGTATTCCATTCCACTGATATGTACACACACAGAAGATGGAAAAAAGTCCAATACATGTCTGACTTGTTTTCCCTTGTTGCATTAGAGCCTGTGATGTTTTAAGAGTCTGAATCGGGAGCCGATCACATTACTCTGTAAACTCTCAAAGCACTTTAATACACAAGCAAGCAATTCCACCTCTCGCATTATTGCGTAAAGTTGACAGCGCGTCAGGCAAAGAGGCAGGCACTGTGGAAGTCGCTACAGTTCCTCACAGTGTTACTGGAGGCCAAGGTAATGCCATCCAGAGTAAGAATCAGGTTAGATACCATATTTCTAAGATTTTCAGGGCCAAGTACAGTAACCTCGGTTTTATCTGAATTTAGAAGGAGAAAATTAGAGGCCATATAGGTCTTTATGTCTTTAAGATGTTCCTGCAGTTTTACTAATTGGTGTGTGTTATTTGGCTTCATGGATAGATAAAGCTGGGTGTCATCTGCATAGCAGTGAAAATGTATGCTATGGCTTCTGATGATACTGCCTAAGGGAAGCATGTTTAACATAAGTAGAATTGGTCCTAGCACTGAACCCTGTGAAACTCCATAATTAACCTTAGTGTGTGAAGAGCACTCTCCATTTACATAAACAAATTGGAGTCTATTAGATAGATATGATACAAACCACTGCAGCACAATACCTACCTACAGCGTGCTCTAATCACTCTAATTGAATATTATGGTTGACAGTATCGCTGCACTGAGGTCTAGCAGGACAAGCACAGAGATGAGTCCCCTGTCAGAGGCCATAAGAAGATCATTTGTAACTTTCACTAAAGCTGTTTCTGTGCTGTGATGAGCTCTGAAACCTGACTGAAACTCTTCAAATAAGCCATTCCTCTATGTTATATCTGTGAGATGATTATGGGTAATTTTTTCTCTAATTGTTAAAATTTTATTTGTGAACTATTTGTGTAAAGGGATGGTTGGCTCAATAGTGCTCTGACTTTTTGTCAGCCTGGCTACAGTGCTGAAGAGAAACCTGGGGTTGTTCTTATTTTCTTCAATCAGTGATGAATAGTAAGATGTTCTAGCTTTACGGAGGGCTTTCTTATAAAGCAACAAACTATTTCTCCAGGCTAAATGAAGATCTTCTAAATTTGTGACACGCCATTTCCTCTCCGTCTTAGGAGTTATCTGCTTTGGACTACATATTTGAGAATTATACCAGGGAGTCAAGTACTTCTGAATTGAGGCTCTATTTTTCACAGGAGCTACAGTATCCAGTGTTGTATGTAGTGAGGAGGCAAAATTATTAACAAGATAATCAAACTCTGTTGGTAGCTCAGGTAGCTGCTCTGCTCTGTTTTGGTACAGTGCATTGAAGATGATAACAGTGGGTCGATTATATTCTTAAACTTAGTTACAGTACTTTCAATAATACATCTACTGTGCTGAAGTCTACTCCCCACTGCTGTGTAATCAATTACTGTAAATTTAAATGTTATCAGCAAATGATCAGAAAAAAGAGGGTTTTCAGGAAACATGTTAAATGCTCAGTTTCTATGCCATATGTTAACACAAGATCTAGAGTGTTATTAAAGCGGTAGGTAGGTTATTTTACATTTTGAGAGAAGCCAATTGAGTCTACTAACAGATTAAATGCCATGATGAGGTTGTCATTTTTAGCATCTACATGAATATTAAAATCACCCACAATAAGTATTTTATCTGAGCTGAGCAATAAATCAGATAAAAAGTCTGAGAAATCAGACAGAAACTCTGTGTAAGGCCCAGGTGGACGATAGATGATAACAAATAAGACTGGTTTTTGAGTTTTGCAGCTAGGGTGGACAAGGCTAAGCATCAGGCTTTCAAATGAATTAAAAGTCTGTCTTGGTCTTTGGTTGATTAATAGGCTGGTGTAGACAAATGCTGCCACACCACCCCCGTGGCTTGTGATAGATTCTGATAGTTAGAATGACTCGGGGTGTTGATTCATTTAAACTAACATAATCATCCTGCAGCAACCAGTTTGTGTAAGGCAGAGTAAATCGATTTGTTGGTCAATTATTAAGTCATGTACTTGAAAGAGACTTGGAGGAGAGAGACCTAGATGTGGATACTGTATTGTTCTTTCTTTGTGATTTTTTATCTTTAAAGCCCACATCGTTTTTGGACACCACTCAGACAGCCAACAATTTAAGGAGAACGTGTGGCTAAACATGTCACTCCTGGTCCGATTGGGGTAGTGTTTATAACTGCAGCTATTCTTTAATGTCAGATGTTTCTCATTTTCCTTGAGGAAGGTTTTGTCTAAATAGCTGCAGAGGCAATTCTGTCGCACCCAGGAAGTCAACACTTTTATTCGGATAGCTTCAGAGAAAAGTTATGCTTGGACATGTCTTAAACTAGGCCGAATTTTTATTTTTTTTTTACAATGTGCTGAAAGGAAAACCTGTCAGGTGTCATCCCTCCAGGGGATGATATTTTGTGTTGAGAATTTTATTATCAGCTCTCTTTTAAGCAAGCCTGCAAGGCTGAAACTAAAAGCGCTATAAAATATCTTACTGAGAGCAAATGTAATGTGAGCTTCTCCAGATTACAATGGGCTTCGGGGAAATTCACCTATCTGGGCCACAGATAACATTGAACGGTAAGTCCCTTTGTCTAAAAGGTTAGCAGCGGGTCAATCCATTCCAAAATCATAAAGATTTGTTTGTTTGTTTTTTTGATATGACGTCATATTGGTCTCAGTGGATACTTAAATATGCTGCGTGAGAGGCTCCACTATAAGCAACGATACACGTGAGGGGACTGTGAAGGACTGATGACATGTATGAGCTCAAATTGTGGTCATAAATATTTTGTACTTCTAAATCAGAATGCGTAGTTGTGAACAGAGTTTTGTAAACTTGTAAACCAAAATATCTGAAAATGTTATGTTTGTGCATCTATAGATAGGTGCATCTATACACAAACTTGGAACATGCCCTGTCCAAATGGCAAACATCCATGGGTTGATGGATCTAATGATAAAGAGGAGAAACATGTCTCACACTGAATTGCTTCCTTATCCTAACAACAGATTCTCATGAGTGAACAACTTGATGTAAGGTAACTTGAAGCTTTCTTTTAGCAGATGAACAACTAATGCTGTTTCATATTTTTGTGTGTAATCTCATTTTTTTGTGAAGTTTTTTTTTTGTATTATTACTGTTATCTTTTGCATATGAAGGCTAGACTATGAAGATGATTGGAAATGACCAAAGAGTGGAGATTCAGACTCAGAGGAGAGGATAGTGAGGGCGAGGATAAAAATTAAAGAGTGAAATTGTTTTTTTTCCTTCTAACTGTAGGCAGAATGCACATTGTGAAAATTCCTTGAGTGTGTAATGATGTAGGGGAGCTAGAAAATAAATTTGTATGGTGGGTCCCGTTTTGTCATGTATTGCTGCTTACATACAGCTAATTTAGAGTTTTCGAATTAACCTTTGTGTGATATGCTTTAGGGAACAAAGATCAAATGGTTCAAATTATTAAAACAAGAGGAGAAACATAGTTGTCATGGTTTTCTCGCTTCTCTTATTTTTTGTGTGTGATAAGGACAATACTGGAGAAGATGGGCCTGCAGGGGAAAGTCACCCCTTTGCAGGCCAGAAAGAAATGGGATTACTTTAAAAAAAAAAAAAAAGTATGTACGTGTGTTATCAAGAAGATAATTCTTAAGAACACAAGTTAATAAATGTGCAATTACTAAGAGTTGTTGTGTTGTTTTTATTCATCTCATTCGTTCCAAAATGAGAAATGCATTAAGAAATTTATGTATTTGAATATATTTATGTTGTAATATGTATTGCATTAGTTTAAAAGTTTTATGGTATGAATAAATTGATTAAAACAAACAGTAATTGTCACTGAACAAAAATATTTACAAGTATTTTTAACATGTATGAACTTAACGCTAACTTTGAACAATTTTAAATGGATGTTTATTTAATGAGAATAAAGAAACAATAACAATAAAACAAGAATATTTATAATACATCAACAAAAATCAGGCCTGGGATCCTCCTGGTTTAAAAAAAATGGTCCAGGACTTGGACACTCAGGTTAATCCTGCAGTACAATTGTCTGGTTTGGTTAAGGAAAAGGTGGAGAACAGCAAACAGTTTTAGTAGAAAGGTATGATTTCATTTATTATAAGACATCAAAGCATTATTCTGATTACTAAGCTTAAGTAAACTATACTAATACACTGTGAAAGGACTTAAATTTTATACACTTCATCTGTGTAACTAAGCTTTTTTGTTAACTCAAAAATAACCCTGTTTTCAGCTTTGTGATATTTTTACAGCCCATCTATGCACATGGAGAATGAAACACATGTATATGCAGACGGACTGACAACGAACACAGGAGAACACACATTAAATATACACAGAGGGAAATGAGGAAACTGCACACAGGAGGGAGACAAACCTAATTAACGTGACGAGACGGAGCACGCAAACAGGACACACTGATATCAGACACGGACCTTCAAAGTAAAACAGGAAATACACTGACTGAACTCAGAGACACGATACTGACAGAGTACGGAAGGCACACACGGGCAGGGATGACTGGACACTAAATGGAAGGAGCACAGAGTAACATGAGGAGCACAGGGACCAAAACCTAAGAACAAGAAATACAAAACAAAAACCAAAACACTAGTAAACATGAACCAAGAAGAAACCACAGACTATATAAAAGGACCATGACAAAAACATGGTCCAAGTTTTTCTAGCTCCTCGAGAATTAAAAATGTACAAAATAACAGAGCGACATTTTTAGGTCCATTCTAAAGTTTTTGCGCTGTGGCGCTAGTGACTGTAAAAAATGCAGAAGTAAGGGCGGACTTGAACGAAGGCTAGAAGACTGTCCAATTTCACAGCTGCTCACTTCCGGGCTACCCAGCCTTCAAAGGACCCGCCCTACGTGGACCGGGTAGGTCGGGTCCTTCGAAGCATACTACCCCTGAATTTGGACACAGCCATTGTGTCAGTTTCCCGCTTTTCCCTTGTCGATGTGTCTCCATGTCTCAAGTGTTCAGGGATTTCCAGGCATTCCAAGTTTAATGTATTTACTTTTTAGTTTTGTTATCGGATATAATAAATCCATGCTTCTTTTTTTTTAATCTAGTATTGCCTCTCCTCTCGTCAGATCGTGACACACCCATGTTTTGGACTGCATTTGAGGGCCACATCCACATCAACATGACAGGTTTGGGTCCAGAGAGCATTGTTTAAACACCAATACTGATCATGTTCATGCCTGTATAACTACAGTCTACTAATCTTCTGACGGATGCTTTCAGAAGGATAATGTGTTTTCATAATGGGGGTTTCCAGTGGTTAAATCCAGTGGTACTTCCTTGTGCTCTTATCTATGTACCTGCTTTTGATTAGATTTCAGGCATTTGCTGTATTATATATCACATTATGGCACAGTACAGGAAGACAATAAGCACTGGTTTTCAACTCATCAGTGTAGCTCTGAAAGAAGCATCTTTATTCATTTAAAAAATA
Organism: Pelmatolapia mariae; assembly: GCF_036321145.2. Lineage (NCBI taxonomy): Eukaryota > Metazoa > Chordata > Actinopteri > Cichliformes > Cichlidae > Pelmatolapia > Pelmatolapia mariae. The sequence continues at coordinate 16,560 of NW_027052281.1, read as the reverse complement.
AAATGAATAGACACTGCATTTTAACCGTTAGGTGTTTGGCCAAATTTAGGCACTGATAAGGAATTTATAAGACTGATTGAATGGCATATTCATTATATTATATTATATGAATATTCATATCAATATTCACCTGCATTAGAATAATAATAATAACTGAATCATCTGAGTTTATTGTTGATTTCAAGTCCTCTGTGAATCCACTCAGGATTACAGTAATAATGTGATTTATGTGAACAGTAGTAGCAGTTGTGATAATTGCATTAAATATTATTGCTCTCTGTGTATCATAATGAATTGTCACAGTCATCATGCTTGTGCATTTGCTTAGTTGTGACACTGCAATGGAAACTTCCACTGAACAGTCTAAAACTAGATGAACTTACTTCAGCCTCAAAAGTAGAACAAAACAACAACTCCTTTTGCAGGTGTTGATAACACCAAGGGCACAAAACAGCATTACCATTGTTCAGTTAGGTATCAGTTTGTGACTTCCTCCCTTTTCTTGGTAATGCATAAAGGAGAGCTCCACTTTTGTTTCAGATGTTGCATGACGGCACCTCGCTGTGTGTACTCTCTCTCATGTGCATGATAGAGTGTTGACTTGACCGGGTCTGCGGACTTTGTTAAAGGTTTCACTTTTCCAGTAAACGAGTGCAGTGGTGGCTGACATTTTAATATGATATATTATTGCACACTATGTATTACAGATATGTAATTTCTTCTTACAGAGAAGCTACATTTTATCATGTCACTAATGTTGCATTTCTTTAACTACCAGAAAAATGAGCACAGGCGTGGTTTATGATCAGTATGAACCAACATTTTACCAGAGGAGTTACTCACATGTTCACTGATTGTGAAACGTGACAGCAGAGATGGTACATTGTGTGCAAATAACTTGCTTTCCCTATGAATCAATGCAAGTAAGCAGTGTTACAACTATACCAAAGCAAAACCTGCCAATTTGGGGGGTTTTTTCACAGCTGACATAGTGGCAGATCAATTCATATTTGGCCAGTCAGGTAGCCAGTGGTTAGATGGGAAACACACACTCAAAATCTCCTTCAGTTATGACGTTATCCATGTACAGTGTTGGGAAGGTTACTTTTAAAATGTATTCCACTACAGATTACAGAATACATGCCCCAAAATGTATTTTGTAACGTATTCCGTTACTCAATGAGAGTAACGTATTCTGAATACTTTGGATTACTTAATATATTATCATGCTTTTTACAACTACATGAATGTACTATTGCTGTGATTTATTGCTGTTACTGAAGGTTATTTACCATACCAATACCAACTAGATTTTAAATCTTAATATAAAATGAGTAACAGTAGGTTGGCATTAGGCAAGGCTGCACTTTTTGCAGCGATCTCCCGTAGAAAACTATTCCGCACCTGTAAAACAGGTTCGCGGCTCCGAACCATAAAGGCGTGAAACTGTAAAGGGACCTCTGGCTAATACTTCGGGGTTCATGTCGGGCTCGTAGCTGAAAACTAGCTTTATTTTGCTGTCTTGGTCAACTTTGCTAGCAAGAGACAGAGAGAGGCGTTGAAAGGCTGCTCCAACGGAACTTAATGTTTCGGAGGAAAACACGAACACAGCGTACAGTTGAGTCTTAATAGCTTACTTACAACTTGGCTCGTCAGGCACTCTTTTTGGCTGCAGTGGTTATTATTATATTTACATGCTTCCATCTCCCGTTTCTGCTCGGTGACAGCTCGTACTTTTCTACTCTTTTTCTCCCTCCCTGGTGCTCACAGACGCATAACGGGTATGGCAGTCCATTCTCCCTGCAGCATGGACTACACTGCCCATGAGGCTACATTATTTAAGGCAATGCCTGTAACACTCTGCCTATTGCCTTCATATTAAATAATTTTTGTGAATAATTTTTAAAAATATTTCTTCACGTCATTATGCCGCAAGTAGAGGTGACGTGGGCCGCGAGATTGAGACACAGACATTAGAGCCTCTTAATGCATGTTTTGTTTGGGTTTCCACCGGCATGGAAACTAAAAATAGAGAGGGCATTGTCAAGTGTTTTCTGTCTGTGAGGTGCCCACACTTGAAAAAGACCAGACTTTGAATTTCACTCAAATTTATTTCTGACCAGTTTCAGGATCATGCAGTCAATAAGGTAGTTAGATAGCTAGGTAGATAGTTAAATAGGTGAAAAACCTTTGAACACAAAGATAAAGAACATTTCATTAATCATTCAGTTAAATTAAATGCATTATACAGAATACAAATAAAATAACATAAATATATACACTTTAGTAAAGCCATTTAACATTGGTTTTTTAATCACAGAACTGAGTAATTTCAAACAACGAAGATGAAATAAACTGTGGTTTTCAAATATACAAAGTGTGTCTACCTTGCAATGTACACTTTACACTTTACATAAACAATTACATTTTTAAAGTATACATTTTAGAGTTTGCAAATATTTTTAATAGAAACTTTTAACTAAGGATTTTCTTTTACAAAGAATTATTTTCCTTAAATTAAACCAAACATATTTACACTAGTTTTAAGATTTAACCAAGGATTTGGGATAGCTATTTTTAGTATTAATTAACATAAATATGTGGGAAACACTATCGACATAAACAATTTGTTCAAACTTAAACATTCCTTAATATCAATATAATTTTTTAAACTTAAATGCAGTAACTATTTCCCAATGCATAAATACACACAATTGAGCTTCCATAGGTCCCAAACATATAAGCAGAAAATATGAGTCCAAGAGCTTAGCGATAGCCCGTCTAGCTCAAAGTCTTCCTTACAGTGCAAAGTGAATTGTGCCTTGTTTGCTGTCCTCTCAGTATGTCGCACACGGGTCAAATGACTGCTGCATGCATTTTAAGGCTTACTAGGCACGCCCGCCCTTGATTGCTCTAATTCAGCTCACCTGGCGGAGCGGTGCACACCAGGCCGTGCTTAGTTGTAGATTGCACACAAGGTCCAATCAGCAGCAGCACAGAGCAGGTAGTGGGCAGGAGGAGGAAGAGAAGAGCAACAGCCACACCTACTAGGTCAGCGCGACAGGCATAGCCTAACATATGAAACAGGAAAGTACTGCCGTGTAATCCATTCATTTCAACAAAGTAACTGTATTCTGAATACCACCTTTTTAAACGGTAACTGTAACGGAATACAGTTACTCATATTTTGTATTTTAAATACGTAACGGCGGTACATGTATTCCGTTACTCCCCAACACTGTCCACGTATGGCTCTGCGACACTTTCTAGAATTTATCAACAGTACACAATTTATTTGGGCTGATTGGGACCTGATGAATGTAAAAAAAAAATTTATATTTTTACCTGATTTTGCTCCACATATGAGGACATTCGTTTTAAATTTGGATAGAACAGTGGCAGTATAATGTCGTTGTAAGTGGATAGCAGGCCCATGTAGACTAAAATTTAGTATTGTGGTCTAGACAACCCAAAATGTGATGTCCACATATGTGGACGAAGAATTAACCACACATTCACAGGCAACGGGCCCTTTCAGAACAGAAAAATAAAGTGTTAAATGCTGAAAGTCCTGATTTAACACATGGACGGCCTGAGGATAGAAGCTCCCGTTGAGCCTCTCTGTTTTCGCCCGCATGGTGCGGAACTTTCTGCCTGATTGCAGAAGTTGGAACAGTTTATTGCTGGGATGGGTCCTTCAATATCTGAGCTGCTCTGGACCAGCATCTCCTGGTGTAAATGTCCTGTAGGGAGGGGAGATCAGTCCTGCAGCAGCGTTCTGCTGTATGGATCACTCTCTGAAGAGCGTTTTGGTCCTTAACATAGCTGTTCCCATACCGGGATGCGATGTTCTGTGAGGATGCTCTCCACAGCACCTGTATAGAAAGTCCTGAGGATCACTGGAGAGACCCCGAACTTCCTCAGTTGTCAGAGATGATACAGGCGCTGCCTAGCCTTTTTGGACTGGATGTGGACACCGAGATACTTGAAGGACTGCACCCTCTCCACTGGAGCTCCATTAATGACAATGGGCTTGTAGTCTCTGTGCTTACTCCTTCTGAAGTCCACCACCAGCTCCTTGGTCTTGCCGACGTTCAGCTGGAGGTGGTTATCCTGGCACCACGATGCCAGATTCTTCACTTCATCCACGTAGGCCGCCTCATCATGGTTGGAGATGGCGTCCAACAACACTGTGTCATCAGCAAACTTCACAATGGTATTGGAGCCATGCGTGGTCACGCAGTCTGAAGTATAGAAGCTGTAGAGCAGCGATGAGAGTACACACCCCTGTGACGCTCCCGTGTTGATGGTGATGCTGTCGGAGACGCACCTACCCACCCTCCCAACCTGAGTTCTGCCAGTGAGGAAGTCCAGCACCCATGCACACAGACTGCTGTTGAGTCCTAGATCCCTCAGCTTTGTGAACAGTCAGCCGGGCAGTATTGTGTTGAACTCTGAACTGTAATCAACAAACAGCAATCTCACATAGTTAGCCTGTTTCTTGTCCACATGGCTAAGGGTGGTGTGCAGGACATGGGCCATGGGGTCATCAGTGGATCTGTGGTGTTTGGGATGGAGGAGGTGATGATGTTTTTCAACAGCCTCTTGAACACCTTCATTACCACCGAAGTCAGTGCAACTGGTAATCATTCAGGCATGAGGACTTGTTGTTCTTGGGCACTGTGACGACCTACTGCACCCTGCCTTCCTTTTGGCTTATGTGTATCTTGTTTGCAGACGTTGGAGAGGCGGAGTTCCCATTTACAATCAGTGACACTGGTAACACCTGGGCCAGCGTGCCAGGGCTCCATAAAAAAGTCTTTAGGGCATAGTTGTTTTTTGGCTCATTTCCCTGAGACACCATGTTAGACTCTGGCTGCGTTTGGTTTGGCTTTTGCTTTTAACACGATTACATGCACCATTTTTCCACCCATGCACTCCCTCACACCACTGATGGTACTGACTACTTTTTTAACAGTAGGTTTTCTTTTTCTGTTTTATTTATTAAAAAATAAAGTAGCTTGGAAGACATTCCTATTCATGTCTGGGTTTTTTGAATTGTGTCTCAGGCAGGGCTGGACTGGGACAAAAAAATCAGCCCGGGCATTTTGACTAGTGACCGGCCCATCATGGTATTATAGGAAAAGCCATAAAGCTTTTATAATAAACTTAAACCTACACCATCCTCCCTATTCTGGTATTCTAAACAGTACTTAGCAAAAATATGAAACAACCTAATTAATAATTACATATACCTAACTAATAGGGTTGCCAACTCCCAGCAAAAAAAGAAAAGAAAAAAAAAAAGGGAACCACTCCCGTACCCTCTGCCTCAAGATGCTTAATTGACAAAACCGATTTTAATTTAATGCACGTATAAAACAAATGCACAGAAATCTATTATTTTTCTCCAGTAATTAAATAGATTCAACATCTTTCTTCAACAGAATTGCAGACTGCACAGATGGTAGCTTCGCAAAGGAAAGAATACTATAACTATATACTAGACTTAATCTTTACTGAATACATGGACTTCTATACATTTTACATCAGATGAAAACTTTGGTTGGAAGATTCAGATAATTATTTATTAAAAGCTAGACATTTTAAATAAGAATAAGAAAGAAAAGTATTTTTTTGTGCCCCCTTTCCCTGTTAATGCCCTACCTGCCCCCCTGGCAAAACTTTGCAAGACCTGCCCCTGCAGACGTAACCGTCAGCTACGTAGAAAAGGATCCTGGTGTTATTTGTCTCTCAGAAACAGTTCATAACTTCCCTTCAACTCATTCATGTCACCTAAAAGGTAAACCTGTTTCCCCATGACCTGTTCAGCTCTGAGTCAGTAAGGACATCTCCTGGTTTCATCTTCATGTTTCCCTCTCACCACACATCCAAACGGAAATCATGACCAGCAGCTTTTACAGCTGTGGCTCCAGCAAACATCAGCTGATACTAGAAAGTAATATTAAATAAATTCTAACAACAGCTGATCAAGCTTAAACGTGCTGCTGTTGTTTAGCGCGACATCGGCCTGTTTCCTCTTTCTGGCGCAGAGAGAAAAGCCGATCAGCTGATCATTGATCAGTTTCATGATTGAATTAGCAACTTTCTAGCTGAAGTAGTACAGGACAAATTGCGTTCCTTTTCACCTCAACTTTAACGTTCGACCTCCTCGGCTGTAATTGGTCCAGCCCAGAGTCGATCATGACCAACTGGCCAATCCACCACCATTCATTTACACCGTTAAAAAAAGAAAAGAAATAAAACCCCATCGGCCCATAAAAACTAAAAATCATGAGCGGCCCGATGACCAGTCCAGCCCTGGTCTCAGGTTAGTGTGACATCAAGCAGGTGTGACCTCTTAGCAGTGACTGCAAGTTTCTCTACTGTGGTAAGTGTTTGGTGGAGTCTCCCTTTGTAGGTATAGCAGCGTGTTCCATTTGGACTCGTTGGTTTGTTTTTTTAGTTTTTAGTTTAGTTTACACCCCTCCCCCGAAATCCCCTCTCTCCATCTCAGCACTTCAAGTGAGGAATGAGCTTTGCAAGATCAAGGTGTGGAAGGCTGCAGGTCCAGATGGCATCAGCTCCAGGCTCCTGAGGTGCTGCGCAGATGACCTGTGTGGCATTCTAGGATATCTGTTCAACCTGAGCCTGTCACTGGGGAAAGTTCCACAGCTGTGGAAGACCTCCTGTGTGGTACCAGTACCAAAGACCTCCCATCCCAAGGACCTCAGCAGCTACAGGCCAGTAGCCCTGACATCACATCTGATGAAGACCCTCGAGAGGTTGGTTCTAAACCATCTGCGCCCCCTGGTGAGGTCTTCATTGGATCTGCTGCAGTTTGCTTACCAGCCTGGCATCGGGGTGGAGGACGCCATCATCTACCTCCTGCAGCGAGCTCTGACTCACCTGGAGAAGCCTGGAAGCACTGTGAGGATCATGTTCTTTGATTTCTCCAGTGCTTTCAACACCATCCAGCCACGACTTCTGAGGGACAAGCTGGAGCTATCGGGAGTGGACCACCACATGTCCCAGTGGATACTGGACTACCTCACAGGATGCCCACAGTATGTGAGGACACAGGGCTGTGTCACTGATACGCTGGTCTGTAGTACGGGGGCCCCACAGGGAACTGTGCTGGAATCGTTCCTCTTCACCCTCTACACTGCAAACTTCTCCATCAACTCCCCACGCTGCCACCTACAGAAGTTCTCCGATGACTCTGCCATAGTCTGTGTCATCACAGGTGAGGACAACTCAGAGTACAGACAGTGGACTCTGGACTTTGTGGACTGGTGCCAGCAGAACCACCTGCTGATCAACGCCGGGAAAACCAAGGAGTTGGTGGTGGACTTCTGGAGACGCAGACCCACACTGACACCGGTGAACATCCAGGGAGTGGACATTGAGATAGGTGTTCACCTAAATAATAAACTGGACTGGAGCCACAACACTGATGCTCTTTACAGGAAGGATCAGAGCAGACTCCACCTGCTGAGGTGGTTGAGGTCATTTGGAGTTCAGAGAGCACTTTTAAAGACCTTCTATGACTCTGTGGTGGCATCTGTCATTTTTTACAGTGTTGTATGTTGGAGCAGCAGTTTATCAGTAGCTGAGAGGAAGAAGTTGGATAAACTCATCAGGAAGGCCAGCTCTGTTCTGGGATGCACCCTGGACCCAGTGCAGGTGGTGGGAGACAGAAGGACTCTGGCCTAAATAACATCTCTGATGGACAGAGTCTCCCACCCCATGCATGTAAATGCTGCTGAAATTCAGAGCTCCTTCAGTGACAGACTGCTGCATCCTAGATGCATGAAGGAGCATTTCCGCAAGTCTTTCCTCCGTGCAGCTATCAGACTGTACAATCAAAACTGCTCCCAACAAACCTAGATGCTCACATCAGCGCTGTAACTGCACTATTTTATCAACCGATTCACACTATAACCTGGGTTTGCCTCTTATCTGTATTTAATTGTATTTAATTTAATAACTGTACCATACTCTGTTTTTGGTAACCATTGTCCTTGATGTAAATATGTAAAAAATTGTGTATGTTTCTGTTCTGTCTCCTGTGTACTGTTTGTTTTTATATGTGTCGTTCTGGCTGCTGTTACAACCAAATTTCCCCTTGTGGGACAATTAAAGGATTATTCTATTCTATTCTATTCTATTCTATTCTAGTTTTTTGTGTTTTGTGTGGTGTGCAGTCAGAGCATTTGTCTCGGGGACACTTCCAGGGCTGTCAGGTGAGTACCCAGCTTGCTGGGGGCCTAACCAGGTTACTGGGTTGAGTGTTTAAAGAGCCCGCCACAAACCTGCATGAAGACTAGGGTTATAGTGTAGGTAAGCTGGGGTAGGCAGGTAAGTACTCGGAGATTTCCACTTTAGTGAGGAATATTTGTCTTGAAGGACACTATTTGACCTGGGGCAACACTGTTTTATTGACTGATTTTTTTCCTTTTCTCCCTGAATGAGCCTTGAAGAGTCATGGCAGGTATAGAGGAGTTTGTTGCTGCACCATGTGAAGATTTCCTGGATCACTGCACTAAGGACTGTTGCAAAATCAGTTTTTACCCCGGTTCTTTTATTCGTCGAGGCATCCAGAAACGGCACCGAAACTCAGTAGTCATTTTCACAAAACCTTTATTCATCTTTATTCATCTTCATTTAAGCATGCACTTCTAGAAGGGAAGACGAGGCCGGTGTCCCTCTACAAAGATCTTCACCCCTTTGTTAGTTACAGCCAGCTTTATAGAGGCGACCCCATCATAAATCCCCCATGGTGTGCTGTAAACTCTGTGTGTCTGTGTGTATGCATGAGCACGTGAGTGCCTGTGTGTGCGCGTTCCCGCGTGTATGCGTGAGTGCACGTGAGTGAGTGTGCATATAGGTGTGGGAGTATATCAGTTAAAACACTGTGGGTGTGTGTCTCTTCCTAGGGGTCATAAAAACCCATCTCCCTTCCAGACCACAGTTATCAAGTTACAAATGTTGAGACCCCCACCTAGGTATGCCCTGAGGAATTTCCACTTAACATTAACTCCTTTCTGTCTTAGTTTCACAGTTCAAACTGGGGGAGGGTCTCCTAAGATCTACTCCTAAGTTCATGACACAATCAGGCCTTTATTTATATCCAGGGCAGTGTCAGTGTCTCTACAATAATTCTACATTCTATCTAACACATTTCTAAACTCTAAAACAAGCTAAACATTTCTACAGGACCAGCTGTTGAAAGTTGCAGATGAGTACGATCTTGATTTAAGTGGGCTTGGGGATAACTGTGAAATTTGTGGTTAAGTTACAGTTAATTGAAAAGGGAATCTTGGTGGCTGGGCAACAGGGAAGTTGGTCCCTGAAGCTTATCATCAACGGTTTAGGACATGGGAGAAGTTTGCTCAGTTACATTTAGAGTTTTCGAGGGAGATAACAAACCATTTTAACTGCTGGTGTGTGGCTTCTGAGGTTAATGATTTTGAGGGGTTGTGTAATTTAATCATTCTGGAACAGTTTAAGAACACTCTGCCTGGGCAGGTGGCCACATATCTGGCTGAACGTAGGGTTAAAACTGTTTTGGAGGCTGCCTGTTTGGCTGATGAACATGTTCTTGTTCATAAGAACCATTTTGAGTGCTTTGGGAAGCCTGGGGGCTATAGAAGTGATGCTAAGTCACATGATGTTTCTGCTAGGTTTACAGTTCAGGGACCCAGAGCAGTTTCAAGCTCGGGCAGGGATGTGTGTAATTATTGTCAGGAGTCTGGTCATTGGAAGGTGAATTGTCCAGTACTCCTGGCGAGAGACCGCTCCGGTAAGGGTAAACGGGTGAATCCTGTTGTACTAGCTGCAAGCCTTCCTGTTCCCTTGGGTTTGGACATTGGGTGTGATGAGTACGTGGAATGTGGCATGGTTGACGGGCTTAAGAAGTCTTTGTTGCCTTTTGTCAGGGGTGGGTTCGTTACCCTGCCTGGGGGGAACGCAAAAGTCTCAGTCAGGATCTTGAGAGACACTGGTGCTGTCAACTCTTATGCTGTGGGGTCCATTCTCCCGTTTTCAGATGAGGGATGCCACTGGGGATAAGATCCTTATGCAAGGAATGGGGATGATGGTGGTTCCGGTTCCGGTGCATAGGTCGAATATTGAGTGCATGGTGAGGTTCTGGTGGGGGTTAGGCCTGCATTGCCAGTGGAAGGTGTGGATATCATTTTAGGTAATGATTTGGCCAGTGGTCGTGTTTGGGGAAAGGTGTAATCAGCCCCAGTAGTCACGGATTCGCCTTCCAGGTTAGATCAGTTGGATATTGCCAGCAGTTGTCATTTCTCTTACCCAGCCTGTGCTGTTACACGGGCAATGAGTAAAGGTGAGTCTAAATAAGCTGATGTTGAGGATGAACCTGTTTTACTGACTTTACCTGATTTGCCTTTGGATGTGTCCCGCAGTGAAATGATAAGTGCGCAGAGAGCTGATCCATCCTTGAAACAGCAGTTGGAGTCTGTGTTGTTAGCTCCAGAGGTGAACAGCGCAGCTAATGGCTATTTTTTGCCGGATGGTGTTTTGGTGAGGAAGTGGGTGCCCCATGGGGAGGACTTTGTGGCAGGATCCAGTGTTTCAGGTAGTAATTCCATCAAAGTATCGTAGTTAGCTGTTGAAGCTGGCTCATGATAGGTCAGGGCACTTAGGTGTGCGTAAAACATATGATAGAGTTTTGCGTCATTTTTTTTGGCCACGTTTGAGGAAGGATGTACAATTACAGCTAAGTCGGTGGTGAAGGCCTTGACACAGTTTATTTCTGTATTTGGCATCCCTAGGGTTATCCAGAGCAACCAGGGATCCAATTTCTCTTCCCGTTTGATGGCCCAAGTGTTGAAAATGTTGGGGGTCAGACATAATCAGTCGTTGGCCCATCATGCCCAGAGTCAAGGTGCTCTTGAGCGTTTTCACCAGACACTCAAGTCCCTTCTGCGTGCATATTGTGTTGAGCTGGGGGGTGACTGGGAAGAGGGGTTTGGCCCAAATGATTTAGTGTTTGGCCACACTGTAAGGGGCCCATTGTCTGTGTTTAGGGATGGGTGGATGAAAACTGACCCACCCACAAATTTGATTGACTATGTGAATGGCTTTAGACACAGGTTATATGTTGCAGGTGAGCTGGCAAGAGGCATATTGGAGGTGTTACAGGCGAAAATGAAAGAGAGGTACGATCGTTGCGCTAAAGTGCGTGAGTTCAGCCCTGGTGACAAAGTTTTGGCTCTCTATCCGTTGGTGAATTCTCCTTTTCAGGCTATGTTTTCCGGTCCTTTTACAATTGTCAACTGTGTTTAGGACCAGAACTATTTGATTTCAGCTCCTGGTCACCGGAAGTCAGTGAAGCTATTCCATGTTTTTTTTTTTTTTTATTTCTTATTATTTTCTTTTTTGCTTTTAAATTAAACACAACATGCTTATACAGATTCAACTGAGGACAATTACTACATTTAGCATTTGTGAACTTATAAGTATGAAAAAAAGGAGAAAAAAGAGGAAGAAAAAATTATAACAATATTAACTAAATTGTAAATATCTACAGCTAGCACAGCATTTGCAGCTAAATGTAAACACACTACATTGTAAGCTCGTAGTTTACATATGTAAAAATGGAAGTGAACTGGATTCACTGTTTAAAATGTAAAATTTTTATTTTTGGGAAGCTCTTGAGATAAAATTATAGATAAAACATATTTACAATCATTTGGTAATCAACTCATTTTTAGCATTATTATGTTTTTTATAGCATCATGGCCTCCATGGCCTTCTTCCTGACATCACAGCCCCCATAACTTACCCGCGCTACGTATCAATCCGCGCTGCAGCGAACACCAGGACCGCCACCTACAATGCCGGTCTCGCCACTGGCGATGTGAGCACCTACAAAGTGGCCTCATAAGGGTGCGGCGCGGTGAGGGATGCCAGATGCCGGTATCAGGAGCGCGTGGAGTCTTGCTTCCGCCAAGGCAACACACGGAGCATGTGGCATGGACTACACACAATCACGGATTATAAAGCCAGGGACACTGCGACGATCAACGCCGACTCTGCTTTCACCAACGAGCTGTACAAGTTCTATGCCCGCTTTGAGGTTAGCCAAGTGGCTAATGCTAACAACCACCTGACAACTGAGGACAGTGATGTCATCAGAGAGGGACCGGTGATCAGCATTGCAGAGCACGATGTCCGAGCGGCACTGAGAAGAGTGAGCACAAGGAAAGTGGCAGGACCAGACAGCATCACCGGCCGTCTGCTGCATTGCTGTGCTGACCAGCTAGCAGGTGTTTTCACTTTCATTTTCAACGAGTCCCTGGCTAAGTCTGTGGTCCCCACATGCTTCAAGAGATCCACCATCATCCCTGTGCCTTCACGAACCGGGCCACACGGCCATGAGAAAAAACCCAGACATGAATAGGAATGTCTTCCAAACTACTTTATTTTTAAATAAATAAAACAGAAAAAGAAAACCTACTGTCAAAAAACAAAATAAATCATGATGTAAACATTTTAAAATGAACCTGAATGACCTGAAGATAAAACTCATGAACTGGAAACAGAAGCATACAAGATAGGTTTTGTTGCAAAGAAAAAACTGGAAAGACAGCAAACAGGAGCACTCAGAGCAAATAAGAAGCATTTTCACAGATGTCAAATATTCAGCAACATCCACTTTTCAGACCATCAGTATTCCTCTATGTATATAAAAAAATCTTCTGATTCTACTTTTAGTTCTTTTACTTATTAAATTTATACTCAGTGATTATATGACTGCTGAGTTTGCTGTAATTTGTGCATTAACTTGATTTCTCTAGATCAGAATATTTGCAGTCAGCAAACAGACTATCAGGGTCACCAGAGATGTCAAGAGGTCTGGAGAGCTGTTTGCTTTCATTCTTCTTTCTGTTAGAAAACAACCAAAATCTACAGTAAATTCAAACTTGGCTCATGAATCCAGTTATCACGATCCGCTGATTATGAAGCTGTATCATCTACAAGATTGCCTATGTTGTACAAATGTTACCTGTGTTCAATACTAGCGGTTCCAATGAAATGCCTTCACTGTCATGGTAGGAAATATCCCTCACCACTCTTGCATGGTAAACTGGGTAGCAATGCTGTGGAAAGCAGAGTGATTTCAGCAGATGAAGAAATCCAATAAGTGGTATTGTAACACTTCTGGAGTCGTTACATTATACTAGGACCAGTTAGGTTCGACTACTGGAGTAGTAATGAGTGTAGCATGTAATAAAGACCACAGACCAGAAAATACGTTTAAATTGCCGGCTTGTTATTTTGTGAAGACAGAGAATACACAGTTAACATACATTACATAAAACATTCAAATTCACACATTTAAGGAAAACAAGATATTTTCTTTCCCTTTTTAGTTCAGTAATTTCTGTTAATTTATCCTATTTATTTCAAAACCTTTTATTGGGCTTTAGAAGGATGCTATTTTCAACCTAGGTTATTGTTTATTCATTTCAAGTTCTAAGTTCAAGTTTATCCTTTGATCTATTTGCGTTAACACGGTGTTATTTTAAATCAAGTTCAGTTCTTTTAGGCCCAAGATTTAATTTAATCTTGGTCTAGGTTCACCTTTACATTTCAACCATTCCTTATTTTGTTTTAACCAACAAAATTATTTACATTTCCATTAACACCATTACAGCATTAAAATGTAAGGTTGACCAAAATAAATTAGCAAAAGGCTGAACAAATCCCTTAAACAAACAAATAAACAAAAGAAAATTGTCTCTGTGTCCTTTAACTATAAATCCTGGAATTGCTCTGAATGATTATCCAGTGCTAATGCCCCCTGCGTCCAGCAGGGGGCGGTTTCCTTTTTCCCTGCTCGGTACAGTTCAATGGGTCCCTGGGTGGCTCGCCATCTTGTTTCTCGCTCAGCGGATCAAACTCCAATTCTAGCTCGGCATTTCCCGATCCAAACCTTAATGGCCTACCATAACAACAAAGCAATATACATAAACATTTGAAAATATCACACGGGTAGCCCTTAAATAACAGTAAAAGTCCGTTTTTCCCAGCTTATTTAGCCGTAAATGAGGTGACGCCAATATGGCGCGCTGAAACACCATCAAAGGCCTTTGAACTGCAGCCTGTGTGTCGGTTAAACACCAATCCACCGTTTTTTAACATAAAACAACATAAATCTGCTACCTTGGCTTTCCATTTGCATGAAATAAACAATATAATACAACAAAACATTTCTTGCATGAAATAAAATACAATTTCTAAACTCACCAAGTCCCGTTCAGTTACGTTCACAACGTCACTAAGGCAAAGACAGGTCGGAAAAACAAAAATATGTTCTCCAGAGTACAAAAATGGTTTTATGTAGACTTCTGGCTTGTTTTTACTATTTTTTCACTCGTTTAGCAGCAGCTCCGCAAGGACTGTCTGCATTTCTCCCTCTCCAGCATCAAAAAGAAGGAACAACCCGATTGGGTGTGGCTGATCACAGGAGTCACGCTGCAGCGTACCCTTTCACAATAAGAGTCTGAACACATATTTTAGTCATTTTACCTCAATTAACATAAAAACACCATGAATTTGCAAGTTTTTTAACCTTTTAACATGTTTTTAAACACAAATGAAATCTTATACCATGAATTATATCATTGCTGATGTTTTTAATGAATTTTCTTAACCATTATGATCTATTTATTGACCATTTATCACCTGTAATATATTTCTTATGACTGTTTTTACTAACAGGCTTTTATTTATTGACAGCTATGTTAACCAGGGTTACACCCTCCCCTCTTAAATGTATGCAAGTCCCTTTGCATAATGCATAGATCAGACTACCTGGATATCATGGATTTCAATAGAGCCTGTGACAGCTTCACTTAAGCTTTGGAACAAAGATTGAACTATGCCGACAAGAGGGTTGCCTAATTGAGGGTAAGTTAAGTGCTTGGGCTTTGTTCTCTCTCGGGATGATCTTCTGAGCGATTGCTCTGCTTCAGGGTCATTTCTTTCAGTTTCATTGTTTACAGGTTCAGTTCCATTCACCTGAGTTTGCGTTGCTTCCTCATCATTAGTTTTCGTTGTATCCGATGCATTGTCCATTTCATTTTGTGGAGTTATTTGAGCTCCTTCCTTTGCAGGTTCAGGCAAGTTTTCCATTTCAGGTGGTTTCTCCATTTCAGGTATTTTGTCATTTTCAGGTAAGTTTTCCATATCCAGTAGGTTTCCACAATCAGGTAAGTTTACAGTTTCCGTCATGTCCATGTGCTCTTGAGCAATATCAGGCACTGCCACATGTTCTGAGACTTGAGAATTGTCTGATTTGGGTTGCTCATTAGCATGGTTTGACTTAGCCTTGGGAGGAAAGACTACTTTGTATTCCTCAATCGACCTTGAGATCTCCTTGGGAGGAGGTGGAGGGTAATACAGAGGGTAGTTATCCTCCTCAGAGTGGTATTCAAGTTCAGGTTCATCAGGATCAGTTGTTGGGTGTTGACGTGTGCTTGGCCGATGAGGCTTTACTTGGACTGCTGGAGGATTTTCAGGGGCACTTGGCAAAAACCCACAAGGTAACAAAAGGTCTCTGTGGAGAGTTCTAGTGGGACCATGGTGATGCTCAGGTTTGACTGTGTATACTGGGAGGTTGTCTTTTTGACTTACAACCACGTGGACGATGGACTCCCACTTATCAGCCAATTTGTTTTTTCCCCTAATCCGAACATTCCTTACAAGCACGCGATCTCCAACACCTAGGACAGATTCGGTTACATGTTTGTCATATCTAGCTTTGTTACGTTCAGCAACTTTGCTAACATTTTTGGTAGCCAGTTGGTAGCTCTCCCGAAGGTGAGATTTGAGGGCTTTAACATACTGTGAGTGAGATTGCTGCTGGCGATGGCTCAGGGGGACATTGAAGGCAAGATCAATGGGTAACCTAGGCTGCCTGCCAAACATTAACTCGTACGGCGTAAACCCTGTACTTTCATGTTTGGTGCAGTTATACGCTAGGGCTGGGCGATATGGCCTAAAATTCATATCGCGATATAATTTGAAGCATGTGCGATAACGATATATGTCACGATATATTCTTTTCTTCTGTATAACGTATTTTCCACACTATAAGCACACTTAAAATCCTTTAATTTTCTCAAAAATCTAGAGTGTGGCCTTATGTATGAATTCTGGTTGTGCTTACTGACCTTGAACCGATTTTGGCGTGTAGAAATCTGTTAAAAAATGTTTTAGTACAACTTTGGTAAGCCTGCTGATGGACTGCTTGATGGATTGTCAGAGCATTACGGCTGCCGTAGTGAGGAGTAATCTGGGTCCAAAACTCCGTCCCCTTCAGGTCCCAAAGTCAAACGAACACAGAGTTAAAAACAGTCTAAATTCTTTCATCTTTAATTAAATCATCAGCGTTGCTGCTTTATCGGGTGTAACAATTAAGTTTAACAATCCCATGCATCCGTGAAAACAGAATTTATTAAATTTAACGGAGTTAGAAGTTAACAGGAAGTTAGCTCGCTAGTTTATACCTAACATTTCATA